>NC_080669.1:40099422-40400262 GCF_027579445.1 Ammospiza nelsoni | reverse complement strand
AAAAGGGAGAAAGGCTAACTTCAGCTATCCTGATACTTCCTTGCTTTACACTGCAGTCCAACCATGCCCTAACACCTCAATTAAACCATGACATTGAGAGCCATATCCAGTCTTTTTTTAGCACATCCAGGGATGGTTACTCCACCACCTACCCAGACAGAAAATTCCAGTACTTTATCACTCTTTATCCAACCTGTACTTCCCTTGTGCAGCTTAAGATTCAGTCCTCTGGTTCTCTCAGTTGTTCCCTGGAGAAAGAGACCAACCCCCCTGACTACAGCCACCTTTCAGGGAGTTGTAGAGGGTGATAAGGGCACCCCTGAGTCTCCTTTTCTCCAGAATAAACACCCCCAGCTCCCTCAGCCGTTCCTCACAGGGTTTGTGTTCCCAGCCCCTCTCCAGCCTCGTTGCCTCCTCTGGATGCGCTCAAGCGTCTCAAGGTCCTTCCCAAACTGAGGGCCCAGAGCTGGACACAGCACTCGAGGTGTGGCCTCACCAGTGCTGAGTACAGGGGAGAATGACCTCCCTGCTCCTGCTGGCCACACTGTCCCTGACACAGGCCAGGATGCCTTTGGCCTTCTTGGTCCCCAGGGCACACTGCTGGCTCATGTCCAGTCGGCTGTCACCAGTGCCCCCAGGTCCCTTTCCAGCCACACCGTCCCCAGCCTGTAACACTGCAGGGGGTTATTGTGGCCAAAATGCAGGACTCAGCACTTGGATTTATTAATTTCCATCCCACTGAACTCTGCCCATCCATCCAACCATTCCAGGTCTCTGTGCAGAGCTCTCCTACCCTCCAACAGATCAACACATTTCCCCAGCTCAGTGTTGTCTGCAAATTTACAATGAAAGACTTAATACCCTCATCCATATAATCAATGAAGATATTGAACAGAGCTGGCCCCAGCACAGACCCCTGAGGAACACCACTGATGGCTGGCCACCAGCTGAATGCAGCACCGTTTACCACCGCTCTCTGGGTCCATACTCATTGATTATGAAACTATAATTACCTGGACTTCTTAACATTCTGATAAATGCAGTATCAGGTGTCTTATTTAGTTGAAAATTACCCTCAACACTACCAAAATGTACATATGAAAAATCTGCAATGAAAGGAAAATCTTCCATCACTATGTTACATTTCTTTTCCTCCTATTTTGCAAGTTATTTTCTTTCAAATGAAAGGGAGAGCAGGAAGATTTCAAAGTGGTGTTTGCCATGCATTTCTAGGGTAGAAACAGTTCCTCTAATGCAATAAATTTCACAGTCCACTGTGTTTCAGGGATTAGCACCATTGTCACTTAATTTCAGCTATAGCACTCAAAAGCAAACTGTAGTCTCTTGATATTATTACAATATAATGATTAAATGCATTATAAGAGCTGTAGACAACCGTTTGCTATGTAGATATTAATTCCCAGCTTTCTCTTCCCTCATCATGAGAGGAGCAGGTAAGAAATATTTCTAATGCTCTGAATCCTGAAGCTGATGTCTCCAGCTGCCCTAGATCACTATTATGGAGCTGAGGTACCAAGGTGTGGTACTAAGATTTGCCCATTGTACTTTTCCAAGTGGGGTCTATCATGGACAATCTTACAGATAAAATAATTTCTTAATCGTTATTGCTTTCTTCATCAGTGACTGTGTGTGTATAGTACCGTGGGTGTACATTTAAAATTAGCTTTTACTCCCTTTTGTAGCTTCTCAGCAGACAATGGAAAAAAATTTAAATTGCTCTTTCACCACAACTTCTGTTTGCCTTCAAGTAGCCTACTATAGAAGAAAGAGAAGGAATAGAAATTGAGAGTAATATGGCATTTTAGACTCTTTCCTCTGTAGGTTCATTAAAATTTACGAAGACAGAAGTGAAGATGAGAAGTATTGCTTAGGGTTGATTACAAGTTTTTTTAGAGGCCTGAGTTAAGGTTGTAAGACCTTTTTTTTTTTGTACTACCTAAAGCAGCTTCTAAAAGCAATTAGCCTTAAAAAAATCCCTTAATACTGGTCCAAAAACCCAGCACTAATATTTTTGTTCAAATATGTGACAAAACCCTGCTGAACCGAGACTTGATTTCAAGTTTCTGTATAGATAATTTCAAAGACAAATTCAGACAATTTCAAAGAGATCTTATGGATTTTTTTAGAATAATTTTCTGATAAAGCACTTTAATTTCTGTTTTAAATTGACTGGAAATCACAGAAATTATTCAGAGCACTGACAGAAGTATGTCTTCTCTCACAGAGCCACTGAATGACTGCTAAACCTCAGCTGTGATATAAAGATGGGAAGCAGTGTCAGTAGATCACAACAATTACAATAAGCACATAAATACAGCTGGAATCAAAATCTAGTCAATGGTTTTGCTACATGAACAAAGGCTACTGACAGCAGCAAATATGAGCATATTTTTGTAAATGTCAGCCACTGGAATATTAATATTTACATTTCAGTTTTTAAAACAAAGATTAGATTATTTTTAATTGTGTGTGGCTTATAACTGACACCAGCTTCTCTTGATTTGTTTTATGTCTTCTCAAGAATATCTCTGTTTTGAACAATCCCTTTGTAAGCAATACTTGCTTTTAAAAACTAATCTAAAATTTTCACTGAGTTCCCATATATGCATAAGCTTGCCTGAAATCAATTATGTTGTCAGAAGAATGGAATTGGCAAGCATCGTAGGTAGGTAAACTATCCATCCACAGACAAGTGCAGAGAGAAAAATATATAGATGTGCAAGGATAAGAATTTTTAAACTTTCCAAAATTTAAAAGAACAAACAATAAGCCCCTTACAGCATTTTCATTGCCGTATATCACAGTACTCACAATAGGTTGGCAATAGATCATCTCTATTAAAGCTCATGTCTAGATGCTAATAGCCAATTACTGCATTAGTATTTAACAGTAGAAAATATGTGTACTTCTTTAAAGATACATCTATTACACTTTATGCATGTCAACTAAGCTATTTTCCTACATAGTTCAGCTGCAAATTTCAAATTACAACAGAAGTTTTGATCTACTTATTGGGAGCAAGTTTTATTTAAAATTTTTCTGGTAAAAGTCAAGTGGTAATACAGTATGTTTCCTCAGGTTTCATTCTGGAAATTACTGTAAAAGATGGAATATAAACACCCAAGCTGGCTATTACTCTGTAAGGAAAGCATTTTTTTTTTACTTGAAGCCTCACTAAAATAAAATGTGATAACAGGCAAGATGTCACTCTCAAGCCTTATTGCTTTTCTCTTCTTTAAGGACTGAATATTTACTAATATATTTCAAAGAGCCAGGCTATAATTCTGTTATTATTTTTGGAAAAAAAGATAAATCCTGAGATTGGAGGAGGGGGGACTAATTGCAAATAAGGGAGTGTAAAATTATTATTTTTTAAAAGCTATAAAAACTATAGACTAACAGGTAAACTAAATCCCCTTAAATATTAGAATTCCTGACAGCTGCAAGAACAAGAATCTACAATGGTGGTAGCCAGTACTATGCAACACTGAACCATGTAATTTACATCTTAGTGAAATTAAACATAGTATAATGGTTTAGCTTCCAGGCAACAATGCTATTAAATTTACTGTAGCAGATTATGACATCATCTGAAACCCCAGGATACACTTTCAAGCCAGCTATTATGCTTGTAATATATATTACTTTTCTGGTTAGTTTTTCATTTAATTCATTGCAAGGATAATATATCTCAAAGGCTGCACACACAATCCAGCAGAATGGCTCTAGAATATTGGTGAGCCAAAGTAATGTCACTTAGGGAACAGAAGTGATATTATTAAAAGGGGAAAGAGGTCAGTAAATGACTTGATATCACTCAAACAGTACTTGTTAGAATTGCAATATGCCTTTTTTCACTTTTCTTATCCAAGATGTCTTTCATTTTATCAAAAAATCCTTCAGAAGTTATGTTTTAAATTCCTGCTGTTATAAAATGGTGTATTTAGTAGAATAAAGAGATTAAGATGCAAGTTAATAAGGGGGTTTTGTGTGCCAAGAATCTGGTGAAGACCCTAGATGGATGTGAAAGCAGTTTTCCTTATTGACAGGTGCGCAACAATCTCACCTAGGAAGATTTTCTGTGATCAGGGCTCCACCAGCAATTGCTTCAGCTGCCTACTGGTCTGGGCTCTGGTTCTCTGATGAGCTGCCAAGAACAGCTCTTGAATGATATCAAGATGGGTGGGGCAAACTGCTATAAGCTATATATTCTAGAGGGGTGAGAATAATAAATGATGTTCTTGTCAGTGTTTAAATATATATTTAACTGTACTCATCCAAGGAGTGAGTGAACCTACACAGGCAGTAGTATTGTGCACGTTCATAGAAGTCAGAGACAGATTATCCTCTTAAGGGCAATATTCAAAATGTCTGAAATAATCAGTGTCCAACTCACCGAACTTGGCAGCCCCCCCATCTCCTTTTTGTGCCATAAACTTAAAAAATTGCATGCCAAAAAAATTTATATGAGGTACCACAATATCTAAAAGTTATGTGTCTATAGCTCTATAAACAACTGTATGCATGTCATATGTTTCTGTGTATGTCTTAAGGGCAGGCAACCAGATTTCCATGTAACTTCTGACTGGATGAGCGGTTCCTTAGTAACAGATTAGTATTGATTTCAATGCCAGGAGTCTTACAGAGCTAATCTTTATTGCCACTGAGCACGTTTATCAAGAGTTACATCCTTGTCCTTCCACGTCCTTGGTCAATGCCAGTGCCTCAGTTGGTTAATTAGCTAGCTAAATGTGGATATATTTTCCCTCTTTACTGTTCATCTGCCAGAAAAGTATTTTATTTATATACTTTTATTTTCACTGAAATTTTCAGTGAAAATTTTCACTGAATTTTCACCTTTTATTTTCACTGAATCAAAGGTATCAGTCACACTGTTGATAGTTTGCTTTTTATACAGAGATTTGTTAAAATAAAAAAGTATTCAGATATAGCTTGATCACAATTCATACTCAAACTCACTGATGTACTTTGATTCCTGTGGCACAAGCAAAATATTTTTCTAAGTAACAGTAGTAATTGAGATGTACACCGACATTTTCATAGCCTACTTATCTGCAAATATGTTATTATTCCATTGGCTTCTAAGTAAAAGTAGAGCAAAAGTAAGTTCTTAACTGTGGATATCTTTATTTGAAATCTCATAGTGTTGCTTTTGTATGTCATACTCCTAAGGTGGAAGAATTGTAGTCTTTTCACTAGAAATAACCAAGATATATGCTCTAAGAAAGCACCAAATGCGAAACCAGACCTAGAGGTGGTCTGAAGACAGTTCCTCTTCAGTGCCAACAAATCTTTAATTTGCCTGTTTCCTTTTGCCAAACTAGTCCTATTTACTTGCACCACTGGCTGAAAAAGGCCAGCTGAACTGGTTTTCCTGGAGTCAGAAATGTAATTTGGTCACTCCACTGAGTTGCCTATTCCAAAATGCTCTTAGAACTTCAAGCAATGCAAAAAAACTCTCTGTGTGTGTAATCTCTGGCCAAAGGTCAATGCAGTACAGGTTTCCTACAACTTGTAAAGACTAGTGAAGCAGCAAGCAAATGCTACAGCTCTTTTGGCTGCTGTCATTACCTAAGTAACAGCAGCTGATTTACCCATATTTTTATATGGCTTCTACAACCAGCTAAGTACATTTCCTGCATAGACAGCAGTGTTTGTAGATAGAAACAGTGTATGAGTGAGAAGAGATGAGTTTTGCAATGAGAGTACAAAAACATTCCAGGAGATTTTTATCTTTCCTCCTAATAAAAAAAAAAAAAATCTAAACAAAAAGTCAAACAAACAAATTCAGGATGAATCTCAAATTTCTAAAGCATTTGATAATAATAAGCAAAAAACACCACTTCTCTCCCTGCTCAAAAAAAAGAAAAAAAAAAAAAAGGAAAAAAAGGAAGAAAGAAAATGTAAACTCAAAACTTGTTCAGGAAGAGAAACTAGTAACATTAGCTCAGCTTACTCTATGACAAGTAATGCCTTTGAAGCCTATTTCACAAATGCAAAACTAGACATTGACAATTGAATTTACAATTATTACAGAAGAGAAACAAATATCTGAAAGACTGGTGGGCAGCTCTCCCTTTCTGCTATTGTTCACGAAGTTGCTTTATAACAAGTTTATAGGACAGACATTGCAGAGTCTCAAAAACAGACAGGCATAAACAGTGAAATCAATGCCCATAAGCAAAGTCCAAAAGCTACAATCCTTTTAGCCTAGACTGTTTCCTCCTTTACCTCTATCCCTGCAAGCAATGCAACATGTTGTTGAGCCATTTTGTAAATCCTTTTATATTTTCCTTCTAATTCTGTTTATTCTTTGGTAGCTATTGGTATTAAAACTGATGTTCGCAAAACTGAGTGAGTTGATTAATAGGTATTTTATACATCTGGTATTTTCTCATAAAAGACTGGTAAACTTATTTCAATTATCATACCACCAACAAGGATGCAATCTGTTCACAATGGCTGTTTACGAGTGGCTGCTTTGGGTAATGGCTGTTTTCTTAGCCTGGGAAATGAAATATAATATTATTAAACAGAGATATGCAGAATGGTGTGTCAACTTATCCATCTTCCTGATGTTTATAGGCTTAATTTTTTGTAATGTTTATTTTATTTTATGGGACCAAACGTTAAAGTATCACTTATTTGAAAGCATCTAATTTCTTTTATTTTGGTTTTAATGTCCTTGAATATTAGCATTCACAAATTCATGTGCAATCAGTGCAGAAAACCTGTGGTAGGTAGTCTATTAATCCTATTTAGAGAAACATGTTGTAATGAGAGAGATAATGAACCAAGGAGTTTAATTTTTTTATGTTTTACCCACAAGGCTAAGGTTGTCTTCTTTGGTGGTTTTTTTAAACAAATCACCTGTAAAATGTCTTAAAATGATGCATGATAATCTCAAAATTGCTATGAAAATACAACGTGGATGAGAAAGAAGGAACTGCAAATACAAGACTGGATGGTGAAGAAACAGACATGAACATTGTAAAGATTTTAAACATAACAATAATTAAAATTATGTTAGGTAGTGAAAGAAAGCACTGCAGTGAAGATTCAGCTTCTTAGGAATCATTAAAGTACAACTCTTTATATTTGAGCAAGGAAAGAGTCTTTTTTAGATTTGCAAATCTATCCGTCAAACAATACCTTCTTAGATTTCAGTAAATGATATTTGAAATGCTAAATATATCAGAACACTTTCATAAACCACTTACGTGTCTAACAGAGACAGTATCTCTTTCAGATACTCAGATATTTAAGTCTATAATATACAAATTTGAATTTCGATTAAGGTTTAATTTGGGGCAATAAGAGAGAAATGCATATTTCTTCAAAATATAAATAGATAATGTAAACATAAATGTTTCTAAAATTTTAAAGAGCTTTAAAAACTAATGTTCTTCAACAAATGGTATCTCAGAATTTACGCAGACATAGAGGCATAGAAAACAAAAATCACATACATTCTCCTGCCAAGTAAAAATTTCTTGCTGCCTGCCATTACAGAAGCCACTGCTGCTAAGAGAACTATTTAGTATGTTATGTTTCCTTTATCTTCTTTCCTCATACCCAGTAAACATATGCTGAATGCTTTGGTGTCTGCCACCATGTATTTTTTCCCTCTTTGCGTATAGACCTTGACTGCTGGTAGTGATAGCACCTTTGCTCTGCTGGCAACTTTAACCTGCGCTGTGTGTCTGCTGTTGCTCCTTAGAGCAAAAGTGGATGCGTTCTGCAGCTGTTTAGATAATATCTCCTTCCCCCTCACATAATTATTCTCACAGTATTTGGTTCTTGTAGGCTTCAGCTTCTCAGCAATGTGTTAATAGAGAGCAATATCTGAGGGTTTTTGATGAGGAACTATATTTCTGGTTACCTAAGATAAATAGTTTGAGATAAACAGTTTCAAAAGCACTAACATCACTACCACTAAAGGCAGGTCATGCAAAACATGCCACTGAAGTTTTGCCACTGAAAGCCCTAGTTTTATGAAGCCAGACTGGCTTCACTAATGCTTACCTGAGCTCAAACAATTTCAGCTACAAAGACTATCTAAGATGTCTCTTTACTTATTGCATAAGGCTGGTTCCTTTCGATTGTGGTTTTTGATATGAAACTAATGAGGGTTTTAGTCTCTAATACATAGCTAAAGATGCTGGAAGGACAAAGAAGGGAGGGTAAAAGGACCATTTAAAAATAAGGAATGAATTGAATACATTAAATTCATTGGGTGAAACAGTTTAATGAAGAAAAATACTAATTAAGTTATTAAAATCTAGATTTCAAGTAGTAATTAAAAAGGCTGTTGCTATGCAACCAAAAGAATTTTTGTGGCAGAGTGCAGAAATATTTTCGTTAAGTATGCTGGTATTTCACTTTGACCTTTTTCATACACCTGCCCAAACTGTCGGTAAATATATTTTTGAGAATGAAAACATTATAAGATATCTGCAGGATGAAGAAGCAGAAATACTATTTGAATCAGTTTATGGCTTTTATTATGGTTAAAAGGTTATGGAATCTGTGAGATAAAAATAGATTTGCATATGTAATTATCTATAGAAATTGTATGCTGATAACTAATGGATTAATTTCTATCCCAAACAGAGGTCCTGATCCTTAAACATGAACATTAATTTTCATAATGTAGTGTGTGAGCTAAACCTGCCCTTTCCTGAAGGTTTTAAGTAACAGTTAAAGCTATTAATTGTATCAGAAACCTAAGTAGTTGTTAATAATAACTAAGGCCAATTTTTGCTTTTCCTGGAATACTTAGTCTAAGATGTGTGTTGATTTCTGCTATAGTATCAATTGTTACAGGTGGGAGATTTCTGTTGCCATCATGTTATACTGATACATGGAAGAGAGAACACCAGCATGTAGATAAAGAGTGACACACAAAAGAATATTGTTAGGACACACATATAATTCTATGAAGAAGCATAAAATGTGTTCAAAATATATATGGAGTTCTTTCACATATACCCCACAGTCAGGCAAATTCTGCCTGGGGCTGTTCTTTGTAAATGGGAGGGAGATCTGGTTTGGTGGATCTGAAGGAGTCAGCTCAGTGGTTGAGTCAGTTATTTCTTCAGGTTGCTTACTGGTCGTGTGACCAAACTCAATTGTCTTTAATTCCCTATAGTCCCACATTTAAATTGCAAAATATTAAAGATTTTGCTTTGTTGATGCATGTTCCTTCCCACTGATATCTCAGCCAGCAAACTGGAGGGAATCTGAATTTGGTCTGACCAACTGGCTTCTTGAGAAATGCTGGATCACCACCAGCACCCGATATCCAGAAGCAAAGGGCTTGCTCTCTGGTTAAATCTTGTTCTCTGCACTGTCACTTGCTTCCTCTTCTTTGGTTTTTAAATAACAGAGTGTACAACAGTGATTCTTAACTAGAATGGAATTTTTGCAGATATGATTATTTTTCTTATGACTTCCTTAATTTCCAAACATAAATTTATTATTGTTTTCTAGGTAGCTTCTCTTCAACCAACCACTCAGAATAGTCCCTAAGATCTCTTTTCACATGCTGGAGCAGAGGAACTGTAAGATTTAAAGACAGAGTGTATCAGTAGGGTGAAGAGATTCCTAAAGGGAATTCTGGGACATTTGCTTATTGTTTGTGCAGTGACATGTAAGCTTCTATACACTCTTACCCTTCCATGCTAGGAATCTAGCTGAAAATAGAGTATTCTCTAAAAGCATTCTGTAGGTTCTCTCTCTACATGTTAATTAAAGGGTGCTTCCAATTCTGTGTGACATCATTACAAAAGAACATGTTGATCATGTTGATTTCTGTTTTTTCTATACTCAGTTTTATCTCATATATATGTAGAAAAAGCTGGTTCAAAACTGTCTTTAATCAGGAACACCATCTTCTGTTTCTTTTTTTTTTTTTGTTTAAAGACAATTTTGAAGTTCTATAAAGAAAAAAGGGTGTGTTCCACTGCCCAGTGAAGTTATAACTCCCTGAAAACTTTCTATTTTCCTCCAGATAAAAGTCAAAAATTAATTACAGGAAAACTTCAGCATCACTGGAAAGACAGGAGTTAGAAGACACCATTATACTTCAGAACTATTTTAAAAACATAAAAAAAATTGATCTTTTAGATGAAAATATTATCCAACCGGCCAATGACAGGAAGAATCCACAGTACTTCTCTATGTTGTAGAAAAGAGATTTTTTGCTGACTGTAAACCTTCTCTGTAAATTGCCATAGTGAATAACTGCTAGACGCAAATCACAATAACATCATAAAGCTTTAGTACCTTTGGCTTTAGTAAATTAGTTAAATTACCCAGTAATAAAATGAGTTTCCTACCTCAACTTTGTGAATTCCAACTCCTGTTAAAAAAGAGAGAAAGGGAAAGATTTTCAGAGAAGGGCACAGAAAGAAAGACATTTGACATTGTTTAGCAAATAATTCACAGAAAACAAGTTCACAAGTTTGATTAGAAGAAAAATTATATGAAAAAGAATGTTCCCCTGTTATAGAGAGAAAATAAACATTTTTCCTATATGTAATCTCCAGCTATAAGAAGATTTTGCAATTTATTAAAATATTTTTATGACAGCTTACTCCATAAAGTAAGGTATTATCATAGGAGAGAACAATAACTAGGAGAATCTGTGCTCCAATTTGCAGATAACAAAGAAATTTTAAAAATACATGAAACTGAAGTTCAAAAATACTTTAATAAAGTCACTTGCTTGAAGTTTGAGCCCTGTCTTTCAATCAATTAAACAATAAAACAAATTAAACTTTCTTTTTTTAAAACGTTAATATATGGTTTTTTTAGTTTCTTTCTCAGTCATGTTATCAGTCATCTTCATTTCAGTTGACTTGTTAATGTGTCCTGCCATTACTCTATTGCTCTACTAATGTCCTGCCATTACGGCTACATGTGTACTCTGCTGTTGCTGATGCAATGACTCTACATCATACACTTTCCCAGCAGTGTCAGAAGTCTGAAAAATTAGGGAGTAAAGATCAGGAAAGATACATTCTAAAAATACTTTTTAATAAAATATATCAGAAGTGAAATCTACCTACTACAAACCACAAACAATTACAAGAGATTTCCAAGAGGATTTAAATTTGTTTAGCTCTGCAAATTTCCTAAACTACATAGTACAAAAGCCACAATCTTGACTATTTACATAAGAAATTTATTCTCTTCTCTTCAGTTACTTCCTTGGAGGTGGAGTGAGAAAACCTTGTAAGACATGATAAGAAGGGTATAGGCGTAGGATTTAATTTTTTTCTCCTATTTTGATGGTCTCAGGCACTATCAATACCAATATCCATATCATATTACATATTTGACATACTTTAATTTAGTTTGTGCACCAAACTACAGTTGTCGGTGAACTTTAAGAGTGATTTAAAATATAAAGAAAAAGGAATTGGCAAATAGATAGCTATAGCTGTTAGTAAATGACTGGGTAAAATCTCTATACAAGAGAAAAAGAGTCCAAGTCACCTGGATTACAGGTTTCTGGGCTTTTTGTTTTGTTTTGTTTTTTTATAATTTTGTCATTAATCAATGGATTACACTTGACAACTTTTCAAAATTATATTTTGGAATTTAATCTGCAACAGGTAATCATCATTTTATTTTACTTAAGACAGTGTCCTGCAAAAACAGTCCTTATGAGGCTTAGACTCTTTCAGAAATCCACTTCATATTTATGTCTAAATAAAGCAGACAAATATCATCTTCTTTCCTATTAACACCTCTGCAGGAGATAAAAACAACCCACTCTCCACTCTTCCATTGTATCCTGTCCCTTACTTGATATAGTTACAATACTGTCAGAAAAATTCTCAAAGCCTTAAGGAAAAGAGCAAGTTTGTGGAATTAGAATTTAATATTTTTGATGAACCTGAACTAATCTCGTTAACCCCTTAAAACTTAATCCCACCACTTTTTTTCAAACCGTTGACTCAATATCATGTTTCCCCTATAATAACAGCTCTCTAGAGTATATGATGGATTTTTTAATATTTTTATTCATTTACTTTACTTTTCTAGAAATACATCTCATAGTTTGAAAAAGATTTCCTAGGAAGGCAGGGCAAACAAGTAGCCTATACTAATTTTGGAATCAATTTCTCTGTGGTGTTCCTCCAGTTCTGTTGAAAATCCTAATTACATCATTCATAGATTTCTTTCTTTTGCATGGTAAGATATCTTTTTAGGGTTTTTGGGGTTTTTTTTTTAGTACTTTGGGCTTTAGCATGTATCAATTTATGGGCTTTATTTCATCTTTATTTGTATAGCTGGTGGGAGTCAGTATTGAAAATTAATTTGATTGAGCATAGCAGCCACATTGTGCAGAACATCATTCAGTGAAGAGACTAGATGTGACAGTTACAAATAATTTAGGAGAAATTATCACTGAGGAAGGAAAGAGATAAATTTGTTTGATAGTGTCAGGTGTCCTGAATGCACTGGTCCCTGTGTAGAAGAATCAGAGGGTTTTAAAAATATTGCTGATAAGGAAGACAAAACTTAACAGACCCCTAAACTGAAGTCAATACTACACCCTCTGGTAGAGTGACCTGCTCTTCTGAGATGACCTGCTTTGGAGTGTCCAGGTCTGGGACCTCCAACACAAGAAAGGTGTTGACCTGCTGGCCCCAGTCCAGAGTCACTACTTTGATTTTAGGAGTCTGAGCAGGTCACCTGTGACGACAGGCTGAGAGAGCTAGGGCTGTTTGGCAGGGAGAGGACCCTATAGTGGCATTTATTACCTACTGGGTGCCTACAAGAAAGCTAAAGACGGTCTTTTCACAAGGGCACACTGTGACAGGACAAGGGGGAATAACCTTAGGATGAAGGAGAGTAGGAGATGTAGGGATGGTGAGGCACTGGAACAGATTGTCCCAGAGATGATGCGGGCTCCCCATCCCTGGAGGCGTTCAAGACTATCCTGGGTGGGATTTTGAGTAAGCTGGTCTAGTGGAAGATTTTCCTGCCCTTGGAAGAGAGGATGGAACAAGATGATCTTTAGGGTCCCTTCCAACCCAAACTTTTTGATGATTATCTGATAATGAAGTTATTGGTGGAAGGCTCTTGCCAGCCACACTTAAGGAGAGTCATACTAGATACTGTTAAGGCAGGATCATTATCTGTGTATCATACACAGCAAGAATTACAGTGACTGAAATATCAAGTATAGAGTCAAGAGCCACATTCACAAATTTCTCCTATTATGTAGAAATATCAAGTTTTCATAAGTACAAGGACATCTTAACAAGTCATTGGGTTTCCTCTCACTTTTCTTTCTTTGTATTTATGGTGACTTAGCTAAAAGCAGACCTGGCCTTATTCCTTTTTTCTCTGCTTAGAACTGTATTTCATGCTTATTCTGATCAGACAGAAAACTAGAAAGAGAAAACAGAGAAGTAAGATTTATTTATAAGTGAATGATTGTTTCTTTGAATTTTTCTTACATGTAATGGGTATCCCTTCTCCAATGTTTTGCCATTCTAGCTATTCATAGAACTTTTGCTGTGGATCATTAAGTTAATGAAATAACTTCAAAAGAAAATGTGCCTTTCCCAGCCTTTGCAGACACAATTTTGATACTGCACTTGCTCTGTCATTGGAATATTGACTATCACAGCTTCACTGCCTATGAGATTGGATTAAGATTCTGGAAATAATTTTTTTTAAAGGGTTGAAATTACATGGGGCTTAAAGTGTTTTAGATAATGAGGCCTTGGATGATCCCATCTTGCATGCTGCCTGCCTTCAGTTCAATACTTGCATCACAAAACCAGCAAAACCTTCCTGGCTAATGGAGTTTGGAGTTATGAAACAATATAAAAGCTGTGATTAACTGAGGAGCTATAAACAACTTTGGGCTAGTTCTGCACTATCATCTTGTACCCCTACTTGACTCTGGGTCTGTAGTGTTAGTGTGTTTTCTTGACTTCATAAACTATATGTTCTTGTGACCCTTAATTATATCAATTCCATTGAAACTTCAAAAACTGGATGTCTATAGCCCTATTCATTTTACATGACAACAAAACTGATTGGGGGAATTATTTCACTTCATGTGATAAAAATTTTGTTCTATAAGTAACTGCAGTTACATTTAGTTCCAATTTCTTATCAATTGACACCTTTTCTTCCCAAGTATATATTTGAATTATTTTTATTGTCTTTTTCACATTTATTCAGAAATACAATTCAGTGAGTTTGGGATAGATTGGATTGCAGATTTTAAAATTTATTCTCATTATTTTTGGCTAATTCAGCAGTCAAGATATTTTTGTTTTGCTCAGCATCTTCTTCCATGAAGACAAGTCAGCATGATAATTTAATGCTATGAGTGTAACTCAAGTTTTATATTGCTTTTTTTTTTTCCCAGATGGTAGTCATTAAAGGGATAATCAAACACAAGACATGGAATATACTTGGGAGATTTTAGAATACAGTGATGGAAAAATGTTACATGTTGTATGTTGTATCTTTTTAGCTGATCTTTCTTTCAATAGTCACTTTCAAAAAATAAAACACAGCAAATATTAAATTAATTTCAGCTTCATACTTCTGGTTGTGTGCCAGCTTAACTGCTTTATTTCATTCAAGTGGTGAATAACCAATCCTGATTCAACCTATCATTAAAAAATCAAATATTCTCTACAGAAAACACTCTCCATGGTCATAATACCAGTTGTCTCCTCTAGTCTTTCTGACGTCATGAGACCAATATGAATATTTTCTGGATTTGGGTTGTTATCCATTGTATCAAAGTGTGCAACAGTATTTCTTGTTATTAGGAATTCTGAAAAACGTGATGCTTATTTAGAATAAGATAACCTGTTTGTTTTTTGAAAAAGCTTTACAATGAAAAAAAAAAAGAACTTGCTTTACATTTTCTCTTTAATTTTTAAATCCTGCTAAGAAATGTGACTGAAAATACTATTAAGATAAATAAACAAGATTGTAAACAAGGCAATATTGTTGACTATTTTAATATAAGGAAGAAACAATCACTTTATGATTAATTTATATAAAATGAATCCTTGTGGAATTTGTTTGTTTGGTGGGGTTTTTTTTTTATTTTGTGTGTGTATGTGTTTTATATTGAACTGTAAGAAATACTGGAAAATTTCAATCTGGACAATGTTTGGCTAAAAAAATGGTTTCATGTGTGGTCTGCACTCTTGATAGTAAGGAATACTATTAAAATTGGTGACTGGAAAAAAATTTAGGTAGGATCCCTGTGGTTTTGATTGTATCAGTCTGCTGGTTTAATATTTAAAATAACAGATATAAATAACTTCAACATTTGGAGAACTGCCAGAATATGAATTATAATATCTAGGTCACTGCCTGTTTAAAACACTATTATCTTCTATCTAGAGTAAAACCTTAAATGGACCTTTTAACTACCAAAGAAGCTGTGCTGAGGCATTTTTGGAATACCATATGTACGTATGGTACATATGGTATTCCAAAAATGCATTTCGCTGCAGAAAATCATAAAAGGAAAATAATAAAGAAATTATTTTGATAAAAATACTATATTTTTAATCTGTTCAGAAATCATTAAAGCTTGATTTCTTTCCCCCCAGATACTTGTCTCACTTTACCAAATTTAGTAAAACTATTGGTTTTATATGCAGTTTGGTCACATAGTTACAGTTTTTTGTGCTGGAGATAGTATGATAATTTAACAGGTTGTGTTTCTAAAAACAGTTTTTTTACACATCGAGACAAACTTGCAAGAGGGAAAATGTTTGGGAATAAAAATTCATTAAGTTCAGTTACTGAAAAGGAGCAAGTCAGGAACTGAAATGACGAGGTTGAATACAGAATCATAAAGGTGCTCAGTTTTCTCACTAAAAGAGCTAGTGTTGTAAGCAGATCTTAGACTAGTTCCTAGAACTTGTAGCAAAATTCATTGCTGTAAAATATAGAGACCTTCTATTTAGTTCATGGTATGGCAAAGTAGAAGAGATTAGAAAAGGAAAAAAACCTTATGATAAACATTCATTCACCATGTTGTTCTAAAATTCGTATTTTTATCTCTCTACAAAGGATACCTATGGAAAATATCACTGCTCCAAGTAGATGTTTCAGAAGGGTAAAGATTAGATGGACACAGAGTAGATGCTTCAGAAGGGTAAACATTAGAGAGACGCAGATGAAACATTTAATGTCATGGGCTTTGTAGGAAAGCCCATGGATATAAACCAGTCAGTGATGAATGTCTTCCAGCAACTGCAACCTACTGAGAATGGAATATTTAAAACAGCTAGAAGAGGTGTCTGGTATTAAGGGGGAACAAAACAATAAGTGTAGGTTATTTTAAAAATGGATTTTATCATAGAGTTAAATTCATCATTTGTTTCCCTGTGAAAATATGCAAATACCTAACTATGCACTACATCTAAATGAAAGTTCATATAAGTGATTAAGTTAAAACAAGCTTTAAAAGACTTTTACTGCTTACACTTTTTACTGTTTTCAGCACCAAATGAACCCCTAATAAAGGACAGAGAGATGATAGATGAAGTCCTTTTTAGAAAACACAAATCTTTCCAGAGACTTGGAAGATGTTTGCATCAAATCATTGAAAAAAACAGTAAAAACCTTTTAATAAAAATTTTTTTTGGTTTCAAATAAAACCACTACAGAGGCATTAACCATTTTATATATATATGCATACACACACACACACATATATATATATTTATATATACAAATATATACACAATCATATAAACACACATATATAGCATAGAACTTTAATTGAGTTCCACCTACTGCCATAAAGAAAAAATGAGACTGTCAGTTACATTTATAATAATCACTGATCCATGATCAGGACAACACAGCATTGTGAAGAAGAGCCTTTAAAAAAGCTTGCAATGGTAAAATAGATGAGAAAATAGATGAGAGACATAGAAAAAAATAGTTTGATAATATATTATTTGAGACTCTCTAGACTCTTCCCCCTCCCCCTCCCCCCCCGGCCAAAAAAAATCCTGCTTATCAGTTGGAATTAAAATTCTTATGATCAGACTGCCTATTTTATGTTCATTTTACATTTACCTAGAATTTGAATAAATAATAGCTGATATTCAGGCTAGCCTGAACTGGTTGTTACTACAGTTTATTACCCCTCTTATTAAAAAAATTTCCTCTGCACACTTCTATGTTACTGCAATGCAATGTTTTGTTATAGTTTCAGAGTCTGGTTGTGCAAGGCTTTGAAATAGTAAGCTGAACTTACCTTCCATGATGGTTTATTTCTCACAAAACAAGCATGTAGTGCACATATGGCCAGGTACTGGACACAGCTGATACAACAGCTGATGCACTGGAATATCTCAAAGAATGGCAAAGCAAAAAATCAAAAAGTGAAAAATGGCCTTGCTGTCAGATTGTGACAGTAATTTGAAAATGTTTGCACATTTGTCTGAAAAGACACTTGAAATATGTATCATTGAAGAAATAAAATATAGCTATTTCATCTTAATTTTCTTCATTTTTTAAAGAGTACAATATTGTTGGTATCCATTAATGTGAGTCATGTGGCGCAGTATATTTAATAAATCTGTAACTAAGAAAAATTTTCTGTGGCTTGCGGAAGTAATTATCACCTCTTTTGTGTTCATGATGGACAGAAAAGGTTATGACAAAGGTGTTGATTAACAAGTGATCTTGCTTAACATAAATATTGAGTGAAAATATAATATAAATATTGGGTGAAAATATAGTTTAAAAAAGTCAGCATGTTCCCTAGAAAAATTGAAACCTTGTAGCTAAAAAAAATTTTCATCTCCCTTATACATTTTGGTAAATTTTGAGACCTGTATCAAGCATCTATTTGTACCTTGCCCAGTTACTAACACACATATTTACCAGAAAATACCAAAATATTAGATATTGCTTTTTAGTTATATGGACTATAGCTCTTGCATAGGAAAGCAAGGAAAAAACCCAAAAAACCTAAATGAGTGAATTCTGAAGACAGCTTGAAATATGCATGCATCCTAATAAAACTAAAATAGATAAAACCAGCATATTCTCTTTCACCTGACCTTGTCAACATATACTTCTCATATGCTTGTTAAGTATGAATTCTGGATGAAATTATGGATGGATGTTGCTCACAGCTGAAATTCTGATGGAAAATTTTGCTGAAAACTATTACTCTCCATCTTCCATGAGTGACTTAAGAGCAGTGTGTGAATGGATAATTTTGTACATATTACCTTTAGGACATATCCAAAGGCTCAGATGGAAAGTTCTTTGACTACCTTAGAATTAAGAAGCACAGGGTACTCAGATATATGACTGACTGTATAGCAGATTAACAACTTAGAGCTGCATTCCTTGCAGGATGTGATAGAAATCGATGATTTCTTATGGTACAAGTCTCACAACAACAGGACTTGCACAGTCTGTCCAGAGGAATGACAGACAAAGCTGCTTTCTTTGGGAAGAAAAGGACTTCTAGACTAGCCTAGTTTCATTACCTTCAAGAGCAAAACCTGGCTCTTTGATGCTTGGTGAGAATACCTAGAAGTCTCACTGAAACATTAATTTTGATTTTAAACATTAAAGTAAGCAATTAATAATTTTAAAATAAGTAAATTCTTGACCATACATGGACATGGGTCAGCTCAACTGCCCTTTAGAACAGAAGCCCAATTACATTAATTTTGTAAGGCAAGATACTTAAAAGATAGTCTTTAGTTTGTTCACAGACAGAAAAATATCACGGTCGTTGCTATTATGCCTCTTTCCTTAAAACTTTTAGGTCTAATACGTTCTAAGTAATATGAACTTCTATTTACGTAAAAGTGAAGGAAATAATGATTTAATAAGAAGTAAAATTTTACATATTATTAAGTAGAAATAATTATAATTTAAATATAATATATAGTGTAAAATAAATTTACTTCATTATAGTTTAATTTTCTTGGACTCAGAAGTTATGTACTTTATGAGTGTAGTAATTAGGGTAATCTAGGAAGCAAAAGAGTAATTTCATTCTATTTAATATAGTAACATAATATATGTTTTAAAAACAATTTCTGTTAGAATTCATGCACTACTAAGTTTATGAACATTTTGTAGTTTATGTTATTATATAATCATAGATTAAAAAATAAAGTGAATGTAAGGCCATTATTTAAGTAAAGACATAATAAACAATGTGCATAAAATGTGAATCCAATTGCAAAGACTCTACAATTTTAATTAGTAGATAAATAATATGCATGATATGTCAAATCTCTGTGTACAGCTTTCCTCCTTTTCAAGCAATGCATATTTTGAACATACACTTTATTACCAAGCTTCTAAAATGTCATCTCAGACCATAGGCCCATATGTTTCATTTGCACACAAAGGAATTTATATCCTAATTTTTTTTTTGGCCCTTATATGAAAAGTAGAATATAAAATGTATGTGTAACATTTAGCAAAATATTTGGAAAGTACATAGGAAAGAAAGTTTTTTTGACTCTCAAACTAATATTGAGTTCCTAATGCCCTCATTTAAAAAGGGGACTATAGTTTTACGTGACTTTTCAGTGACACACACATTTATTTAACTGAATGTTGATGCACTTAAATATCTCAGGTGAGGAAGATGAAGATCTTCCAAATTAAAAATGCCATTTGAGAATGTCTACAAGTTCTATATACCCTAATTTTGTTGTTTGAAATGGGATTTACAATGCTTAGCCACATGCTGATAATGCAGAAGTGGGTATAGCAAAACAATGTGAGAATTTAGCACTTAATCAAAAACCAGACAAGACATTTATATCTCATTGTTATTCATCGTTTTAGTGTATCTGGAATTTTTTTCTGCAGGAACAATCATATGGCACTGATGAAACTTCTGTAGAATTGTTGACTAATCACCCTTTTTTGCCCTTTTTTTTGGGCTTTTTTTGGACAGATTCTGCCTGTCTACAAATAAGGATAGAAAACAGATCAAAAGGTAAATGAATCTGCAGGAAATGTAGTGAAAACTATCAGCCTGAGAATCTGTAGCTAATGAAAGACTGTTCTAATTTCATTTTTTTTTAGCCATCTTGCAATGACTTCATGCCAATGTGAAGAAAAGGCATTGTACTATAAAAAGTGTGAAATTATGATTGTCTCCATTATATGTATGCGTAATGAATTTTCCAACTTCTCAACTAATACACTCAAGATGCATATGTGGGAGAGTGGTAGGGAGAGCCATTATGGTTTTGGTTTTAGATTTGTTCCCTCACTTGGGGATCAGATCTGTGGATTTTCTTTATTCCATGCTTATTACTGTCAGATATAAAAAAATGCTTATGTTTGCAATTATGTTTTTCCAAAAAAAAAAAAAAACAGCTGCCAAAGCATGCATGTGTCGCACATTAGACAAAACAATGTGTTGAAATCTCAACTGTAAAAAAATCAAGAAATCAGATGGATACAAAAAACAGTTGCTGTGTGTTTTAAAAGAGAAAAAAAAAAATCAGGTGTCAGGCTTCTATTTAACAATCAAAAAAAAAAAAAAAAAAAAAGGGTAACTGAAGACCTGAAATCTCTCATAATCTTCCCAGCAAAGAGATAAAGATAGTTCTGAATAGTACTAATGTTCTCTTAGAGGTTAACTAGGCTGGCCCACTTCAGCAGCCCATTGCAGTGCTTAGAACAATGACTGAAGAAGATCAGAGGTACTGAATGTTTTAATGTCTAATGAATGCCATAGATCAATGGATTGCATTTTTTTTTATTATTTAATGAATATAATGAAAACTCTGAATATTTAATTCCTACTTATAAAATGCTCTCCTGTTTGGAGAAAAAAAAATCTGATCCAAAGGAACTAAAATTATACTATTGCTTTTCTGCAGTTTCCTAGTCCTTAGGTTCATTATGGAGCAACTAGATTACGTAGTATAAAAACAGTCAGAGGACTGAATTTCCTTATGCCAGGGGGAACTTCAATTCTCTAGTGAATGTTCATTTGACAGCACTATTGTGACAGCATTTGTTCTGGACTGCCTTTGTAACAGTCCATCACGAGCAGATGATGGAGTTCACTTTCATAGTGTATGAGACAGGAAAGCAATTGCTGTGCATTTAAGGCATTGTTTTCAAAAGAGAAACTGCCTGTGCTTTCTTCAGTCCTTCATGTATTTTTACAGCATAGTCTAATGCAGGATTCAGTGAGTGAGAGCTCTGTATGATTTAATGGAGTCCCAAATCCCAATACTGCTTCTAGAGAAGCCTGTTATTATCCTGAGACTTTCCTTAAAGAGTAATCTCAAATGGCCTGAGTAATTTTGGAAAGTGAGAATGAGAAAAGCACCAGATATCAAAATATTTATTCCAACTGAATTTTCTATAAGTGGCCACAATATAAATAGGTAAAAGCTACGCTCTGAAAACATAAAGGAAGAAAACTCATCAGGGACTTTTTCTTCAATAAATAGACTGATCATGTGATCAGAATGCTTCCTGTCCTCTGCAATAATTACACTGACATCCCCAAGAACCCTGCCACCTTGCAAGATTATTTTCATTTTGTGTTTATTAAAGAAATAAAAACAGGCTGGCAAAATCTGCCAATTCAAACAAGTACTGTCTCTCAAATAAAATGTAAAAGAAAATAATTACAGAGAATTATTGCAATAGAAAGGTTGTGGGATACTGTTTGTAACTGTTTATATAAACTAAACATAAAAACATCGTTGCACTTCAGTGTATAAATTACAGTCAGTACATATGGCTCTTATATGCTGTACGGAAGAAAGCAGTAAAAATCAAGGAGAAGAGAAGCACACATAATTTTGAATTTTCCAACTGAGGAACTCATGTCTTTGACTTTCAAATGTGATGAGCTTTGATAGGCTCTGTGCACTTCATCCCACCTGCAGTTTCTTGGATTCACGCCTTGATTTGTGTCAACTGATTCACCGACTTTTTATGAAGGTGTTCAAATATACAGTGCCTTAATTAACTACCCAAGATTTCTGTCTCATTATGTGAGACAGAAAAGCCCACTAAGCTGTCGTTGAACAGCAGTCATTACTTCAGAGCTCCTGTACTTCTGTGCATGAGGGCGAGGATGGTGATTGATTTATCACTATTTTAATAGATACTTGACCTGTGAGTCAATACAAATGTTTCACTCAGTGGTGGCAGAGGGCAAGTGATCCAATTATGTGAACACAGTGGACTAATAAAGGAGCTCTATTTTTTCCTAATTTCCTGAGAGAGTTGTTAAAATCTTCTGTTTGAT
Source organism: Ammospiza nelsoni (assembly GCF_027579445.1). Classification (NCBI taxonomy): domain Eukaryota; kingdom Metazoa; phylum Chordata; class Aves; order Passeriformes; family Passerellidae; genus Ammospiza; species Ammospiza nelsoni. The sequence goes on along the minus strand of NC_080669.1, from coordinate 40,377,929 downwards.
ATTTAGTACAACTACTAGTTAAGAATATTAAACTCGAAATACTAGGGATAACATTAAAGAAAAAAAAGTCCAAATAACCACTAATAGCTTAACATCATTCCACAATTTCTTAAGTGCTATCAAGATGAAGTTTTTTAGTTTTTGGCAAGATATTAAACTCAAGAGGATTTATTTATTCAAGAGGATTTTTTTTACTATTTTAAATTTTTCACTGCTGTCCAAACCACTGAACATGACTTAAAGATGCTATAGGTTAAACCATGCAGATAAATAAGAACTTTGTCTTTTTTTACAAAACTGAACCAAAACCAAATTAAACTGAGGAGAAGTAAGCAACTGTATGTGTGAGCAAGATGAACTCTCACGGAATAAGTTGAGGCTGACTGGCCTGTAGCTTCCCAAATACTTTTAATTACTGTCTTGGAGACAGGAAGAATTTGCTTTGTTCTGGTTCTGTTCTAGGTCCAGTAGTTAATATCCTGTTCCTGGTTCCCTAATTGCCCGTGTCAAGAAGATGTTGGCAGTGCACTTCAGAAAGATCCTGAAGTACTTGTGCCCTGTTTGTGTTGTCCTTCCCTCATACTTTGGGCTAAGTCAGTTCTCTCTGGAAGACAAGGGCTTATGGATGTGAAGCTGTCAGAAGAAGGCATAATTTGCTTGTTCTTCATTAATACAGTATGTAGCAGACATTTATTCAGATGGATCCCTTGTCTTCCAAGCAGTCCTCAAAAAGGACACATGGTCGTTAAAATTAAAAGTCTATTGCCAATGTCGAATATGCAACCAGCTTTTGACCTCCGACATTCATTCATTTTTCCTCAAACCTTTCCCATTCACCAGGAAGACCAGGCAGAAGTCACCATGCACCAAGCCCTTCTCCTCATTCCCTGGAGATATATGCTCACTTCTCAGGAAGTCTTAAATCTCCCAGACATATTGCTAGTACCCTTATGGAGAAGAAATGTGGAATAATAGTCTGACCAACTGTCAAACTGAACAAACTTTGACAGCCTATCCATGATGTTCTGGACCAAACCCCTCAGTGTGCAGCAAATGTCCCCTTCTAACAGAACAAGTCAGCTTAGCAGCCTGCATGCCCACAGCAGGGAGTCTTCCACCACCATTCTTTGCCTCATCCTGCCAGCGCTGCCACAGGTCTCAGGCACAGGCTGATCAAAGTCTTTGTTGTGAAGAAGTCCTGCCTTTGCCCGTTCCGTGGGTCATAGGTGCATGTGGAGAAGGAAAAATCCTTCTGATGCCAGAGTTCACAAGATCACAGCCCAGCTGTCTCCAGTTCCCAGTCTAACAAGCATAGGCGCTGTCTCTGTTTTCTTAGTGCAACTTGGAAGAACAGTGTCAGCTCTTGCAGCGCAGTGCCTGGAAACACATGTGGTCTGCTGATCTCCTCCCACAGACTCATTACTCCTGCTGCAACACCCCTTCCTGCAAGCGCAGACTGCTGCGTGTGGCCCCAGAGAGAGGCCCCAGAGGCCATTACAGGCCCTGACCCACAAAACTTCATCCTCCCACTGGAGTTCATGGTGGGTATAGGCCTCTCAACTGCCTGTGAGCACTCTGCAATGTGCCCACCATTACTGAGACAAGCTCTCAGCAGACTTTCTGCCTCCCCTTCTGCCAAAATGCTGCCTTTGAGGGCTAACTGTTAGCTGAAGCATTAAACAGTGTGAGTTACAGTAAAATTCACTGTTATGAAGCTATACGATGCTGACTTTTTACAGCTTTCAATACCAAGTTATACAAATTTCTGTTGTGATTAGAAAGATACTTGGTTTCAGGGACAAATCATTGGTTCTAGAAATATTATCGTTATTTTTTCATTGATTCATGGAAGGCTACTCTTACATAGAATTATATTAATCTCTGCATTCCAGTGCCAGGTTAGAAAATGTACTTTATTTAGACTTCTGTCTTTAAAAATATATAGTAATATATATTTGACCTATCTAACTTTGAAAATACGTAGTAATAGAAGACAGAAAACTAAATTAGTGATAAATTAATGTAACTGAATATGTTTCAATTCTAGAAAAACACAGGCATTGAAGGTATTAATAAACTGTCTCATTGAATCCTCAGATCTGTAATAGAAGACAGAAAAAAAGACTCCCTAGAAAATGCAGTTTGAGGAAATTCAGAAGACAGAAATGAACTCTTAGTCACTGCAATGATTCAGAATTCAGATCAACAAAAATCTTAGAATGAATACAGTCAGTTCCTTCCCACAGGGATCTGTTACTGTAATGAAATTTTAGCCAATCAACAGATCCATAAGATTTTCAGAAGGTAACTGCATAATACTAGGAGTTGAATTAAATGCTGAAAAAACTATATAACTGTAAAGAAAAAAAGAAAAAAAAATTACCATTCAAATGGTAAATTACTTTTGAAGAAAGAAGTCCAAATACTTATTATGAATTAATATAAATGCATTTGTAACAAAAACAGATCTTCCGACTGTCAAGGATATTCATCACGCTGTGCTACCCTTTGCTTTATAGTAGCAGCTATCATCAACATATCCTTGCTGTTGTCTGCAAATTCTGTTTTTCTGTAAAAATCTGTAATCATCATGTTGAAGAAATTCAGTCACATAGTCACAGTCATGAAATTTTCACAACTAGGGTGGCAACATTGTGCCCATACAGCTTCAGAAGATGAAACGTAGTTTGTGAAATATTTGGGAAATTGCTCAGCCTTTAGGAAATACTCATTTGCAGCGAAAAAAAATTGATGCAAATGACTTCACATGCAAATAATAAGAATGCATATTAAATCTGCCTATAGCAGCCTTACTTTAGGCTGATATTTCTTTGGAATATTGTGCATATTCTGTTGAAACTTAGAAACATAGAAGCTTCCAGAGCCAGAGCCATGATTATCAGAAGCAATTTGACTCTTCCTTTTCTGGATCACATTTCCATTTTAAAAGACAGAAAGAAATTTGTCATCTACATAGAATGGAGTATACTGAAGGGTAAAAAAGACAGTTCTTCCTTTTTTTTTTTTTTTATCAAAAGTACTGTGAAAAGAAACCTCACAACTGTGCAGAACAATTAGCTGTAAATCAAAAATGGGACCAGATTGTGTTAGAAGAGCAGATGATGTAACTGGCTTTTAATTTCTGGGCTCTTAGCTTTAGTATCCTAAATCATGAGTATAGATGAGTTATTTAGTCAGATTCAAGCATTCATCTGTTTTGCCCAAAGTTCATCTGGAGCTATTTAAACCTCAGGACTGAGATGAGGTAAGAGAGTCTGACATTAATAATCCCACACAGTTATTTATGTGACACAAGATAACCCTTAATATCCTGGTCTTAATTTAGAAATTAGTCAGTCTTCCAATTGTTTTAAAACCTCAGTCATGGCTACGTAACTTCTATGGTTTGAGCAGTGTGATATTGTCAGTATAAAAATGTTAATCCTCCAACCTACAAGCCTTAAGTCTTCTGCTAAAGAAATGTGTAAAGGTGAAATAGAATACCTCTGATACCAATACACTGAATTTTGTTTATATCCTAAAATATTATCAAAATATAGCCATTCTGAAGCTTCTGTTATGTATCATTTACCTACATTTACATTAGGTTTGCACCATATTAAGTAGGAGCAGGCTGAAAGTCTTTTCTTTTGAAAAGACTACTTCTAGAATTGTATTATTACTGACAAATAACACTGTTTTAAGCCAGCATTTACTGAGTTCTGTGTGGTACTGGTTGCTTAACTTATTTTCACTAAATCTTTATTGACATGTTTATTACTTAGGATATCTAGGACTTGTTTTTCTGATCTCAGCATTAAAAACCTCTGTTAAGGCCTCCCTATTGAGAAATGGTTGCAGCAACTGAGATAAAATGTGAAGACACTATCTTTAAATATTCTATTGCATTTGCAGATTCTGCATTTTGGGTGTTTTTTTTTTTTTTTTTGTTTTGTTTGTTTGTTTTTTGTTGTTTTTTTTTTTTGTTGTTGAGATTTGCAACTGAAAAACAGAGTTTATAGTCTAGCCCAGAGCCTGTAAACCACATTAACATTCAGGGAAAATATCTTCTTTTTCAAATCTAGAAAACAGCACTTTTGAACTGATTACTTAATTACTTCATCCACCCCCAAATGAAGATATTACTCTTCAGTACAGCTGGTCAGAAAATGCAATGTAACCAGCCCTTCCTATGGAACTCAAAGATAAGAGCTGTGTTTTCACTGAATGTCTCCCTAGCATATCAATGAAGTAAAATTCTGCGCTGTGTGTACCATAAACATACTACAAGAAATAGCACATTTATATGCATGACATTTTCTGTGAATATTTTTTCAAATTCAGTGGGAAAACCTGATCAAAAAGTGCATTATTAGAAACATTTGCCTTTATAATATTTAAACTTTTATTCTATGAGAAATGAACTTTAAAATGTGTACCTCATCTATAGCAAAGTACCACTGTAAAAATTAAAGATTGGAGTCAGAGGGATTGAACCTTATACAGAGGAAAGACATGTCTAAACAAACAGGCTGGAGAGGGGCTGGGAACACAAAACCTGTGAGGAACGGCTGAGGGAGCTGGGGGTGTTTATTCTGGAGAAAAGGAGACTCAGAGGTGCCCTTATCACTCTCTACAACTCCCTGAAAGGTGGCTGTAGCCAGGGGCGGTTGGTCTCTTTCTCCAGGCAGCTTAAGCTGCACCAAGGGAAATACAAGTCAAATATCAGGAAAAAGTTTCTCATGGAAAGAGTGATAAAGTTCTGAAATTATCTGTCTGGGGAGAGGTGGAGTCACCATCCCTGGATGTGTTTACAAAAGGACTGGATGTGGCACTTTGTGCCATGCTTTAGTTGAGGTGTTAGGGCATGAGTTGGACTCCATGATCTTGAAGGTCTCTTCCAAACTAGTTCTGTAATTCTGTGAGTCTGTGAAACTGATTCAATGAAGCAACACACTGCCATTTTACAAAGAAACAAAATCCATTCCTGGTTTGTCCTGAGCCCCTTCTGAGAAAGCAAAGTTCTTAACTCTGATTGGAAAAGCAAAATACTAAGTATCATGTTCCCTTTGAGAAGTTGCTGACCTCTGTGTAGGCCACCTGGCTTTAATAATACTGTAAATATATCAAGGTTAAGCTCCTCTGAAATGCAAAATCCCTGCTCACTCTTTGAAGACTGAGTAAACACCAAAGCAACAAATGCAGGCAAAGTGCTGCTTTGAGCAGATAAACAAATACCAGCTGAAAACTAAGGTTAATGCAGTAGCCTAACAGGAAATAAATGAGTGAAAGCTTGGTTAAAGATTTATTGTTATCCATCAGAGCAGACTGTTCCCAATTATGTACACATCAGTAAAGCGGCTGTTATTCCTTTGACAGCACCTTCCTATATATTAAATGTAGAAGCACATACAAAAATAAAGATGTAGCAATGAGCAAATCATCATTTAAAGAAAGCTTTCCACAGAGTAGAATTGTTTACATGATTTATCAGAATTCGCTTATTGACTGCAAAGGGAGGAGCTATGATAGCAAGTACCAAAGTACCATACTTTCTTAGACTGCTTAGCATCCTTTTACTAACACAATCTTCAGGCTTGTTATCTTAGTAGTGGTTTGAAGGAACATCATGCAGACAGCAAATTCTGGAAAATGGAACAATGTTGAATATCTTTTTTGTATCTGTATAAAACAAAACAAAACAAAAAAAAAATTAAAACCCCCAAATAATCAGAGTCCAACTAACAGGTAAGTAGAGTAAGAATTAATTAGTTCCTGCACCAACACTGATAAGATCTTAGGTGACATTTAATTTTTAAGACAGATACTTCTGAGAAGATTAAAACTTTATTCAAACCATTTTTAAAACAATACTCCAAAGCAAATAAAATAAAAGGGTTTACTTTTAGCTATTAAGCTCAGTAGGCCTCAAAAATTTTGAATATCAAGCCATTACTTAAGATAATGTTATTGGGCCAATTTTAATACCTATTTTTAAAATATTCCTTTAAATTCTGTCATTGTGATAACTCTTGCTTTGGATCCAATGTTGCATTCTGTATATCTAGAGCACACACTATGTTAACAAAAAAATCAAAACCAAACCAAACTAAACATAAAACCCAACATTATTTTAGTCATCTTTGCTGAGCCTGAAGAGTAGTATTTCAGATAGGAAAATAATTTATACTTCTCAAATGATCACTGTTTCTTAGAGATTTTTTGAATAACTGGATAACTATTATAACTATGCAGCTAGTTGTGACTCAATTTTCACAAATTAGAAACTAAAACAATTTTTTCTTATTGGAAAACCAAGAGACTAAATATGATCTAGGATTACTGTTCAAAAGGAATTGCTAATGTTATAATCTAGTCTTTATCCAGGTCTAGACTCATGAAAGCCTTATAGAAAGCAGAATACCTGTTTCTGTTGCACTGAAAATGGTAATTCTCAGCCAACAAAATGATGGTCCTTCTGTAATTTAACCATTAATGCATTAGTCTTGTAAAGAATTAAAGATTAAGACTTTGATTTAGTTTGAAAAGAAATAAAGACATGTAAAATATTTAGAAAGTACCTGTAGAAATTTTGATACAAATATTAGACTGCTACTTTATTACTGTAACTACCACTACTTCTTTTTCAGATATGGGCATTGTTTTGAACCCCAAAAAGCAGCAGGCAATGGAATATCAGAAATCTGATAATGCCAAAAAAATCTTGGCAGAATAGCAAATGCTACATTAAAGGGTAGCACGTGCTACACCTACAGCTTATCATGGGAAAAGACTGTTTGGTTCTCTGAAGTTTGCCTTTGGGACAATAGAGAACTTCTCCCTGACACCTCTTGATTATAGAAAATATCTCTTATGAACAAAAATATTAAGGAATTTTTTTGTACCTATTGGACATGGCTGTCTCCATGTAGCAGATTTACAAATGTATCTGGTAATTATTTTGGACAATGATGTAATTTGGGTTTGGAGTTTAGTGATTAAAAATATATTTCTATTTGCAAGAAAACTAAAGCATTAGGAAAAACAGTGTGGCCATGGATGACCAGCTCATGTGAGCTACTTTACTTGTTACAGAAATGGTAGAAATTCACACAAAGAAAGGATCTCAACCCTGTACTTTTTACGTTGCAGAAGTGCAGCAGCTATTTGATCACACACTGGAAAGGAGGAAGAGGAGGAAGAGGAGGAAGAGGAGGATGAGGAGGAGGAGAAGGAGAAGAAGAAGAAGAAGAAGAAGAAGAAGAAGAAGAAGAAGAAGAAGAAGAAGAAGAAGAAGAAGAAGAGGAAGAAGAGGAAGAAGAAGAGGAAGAGGAAGAGGAAGAGGAAGAGGAAGAGGAAGAGGAAGAGGAAGAGGAAGAGGAAGAGGAAGAGGAAGAGGAAGAGGAAGAGGAAGAGGAAGAAATGAAGGGAGGTTCAGGGAGTCAGGAAGGGAGAAAAGGAAGGAAGAAAGACTATGGATCAGAAAACTTATAAGAATGCACATACATTAAGATAATTAAAGTGAGACATATTTGAGTTGTATTTTCAACAATGAACACAATAGAAAAATATGTACTTTTGACTGAAAAACTGAAAATATAAATGCATCATTCAGAATATTCTTAGATTTTCGATCTGACCAGGCATCTCTTTTTTTTTCTGCTTCTCTTGCTTTATCTACTTGGGCTCCTTTCCCTTATATTTCTAAAGAGAAAACAGATATATTCTCAGTTTTCAGCTTTTATCATAATACCCCTTTCAGTCTTACCCAGGCTGTTATTCTCTCCATGTTTTCTACCTGAATAAAGCTCCTATTTTCCTATTCCATACATGTACTGTACATCATTGAAAGGAACATCTCAGGTCACTGAATAATAGGGTCCTGTTATTATAGTCAGCTGAGTTATATAAAACCTCTCACAAAAAAAATCACGCTATTTTACAATCCATTAGATTATTATTTCTAGAGAATGCTATTCTTGAACCACTGATGATAAGAAATCATCATATTTTCCAGCTTATACGCTCTGTGGAAGACTCATTCTATATATTTGTACACTAGAAACTTTTAAATTTCTGCTAGACACAACATTTCTATAGAATTCCTCAAAGCTAATAGTTATATTTTTTGAGTCTCTGTCCGTTACTAAATGGTTTTCTTGCATCTTTTAAATTAACCTCTAAACAGCTCTTTCTCCAAGACTACAGCTCTGTCCAGAGTTCTAGCTGAATTTCCTATCAGAGCAAGCATAATTGCTCCCCTAATCCTTCCAGTCAAATTTCTATTTATGTGTCCTTTAACTGCAACAATCATTCTGATATTTGTCTAATAAGATAAAGATGTATTTTTCTTTTCTGTCATTTCTACTTGATGGGACTCTAAAAAGGAAATTCCTGCACATTTCTTCCTCATGACATTAAATTATTGTTAGGCTGCATTTTTTTTAGTAAGACCATGAATCTTGATTACACATGATGTGGAATACCAAAAGATATCAATCAAGAATTTTATGCAATTCATATAAATGTAAGTGTTTAACCATGACGTAATGAACCCTTTTGTCAGGGTTGCTAGACTTAAACTGCAGCAGGGACTCCTCAAGAATACATTAATATTATTATTATTTTCTTTAAAAAAGCAACATCTTTTGCTAAAGCCCCAGTGTTAAAAATATCTGCCCCTCTCTGTTGTCTCAACATCCAGAGAATAGGAAAAAAGTCCACAAAACACACGCACACATATGCAGCCTGAAGCAGAGATACATAATGGGAAAACCAAAAATCTATCCCAAGGTTAAATCCTGGAAAGCAATTGATTAGAATCACAGTATAGTGCTACAAGCATAACAAGAGCCATCAAGTTATTTTAGGGTTACTCAGAAATGTTCATTCACATATGGAGTCAGACTTCACCTAAAATTCCTAAAATAAGTTATATTCAAGCTGCAAAGGAGATACTTTCCTACTACTACTGTTTTACTTAGACAGAATGTGCTTTTACACTTTATTATTATTTGTTACTAAAAATTTAAAAGTAAACAAACTAGTGCATGACTTTATACTTGGAGGACTTCATGCCCACTAAACCAGTGAGAGGGACTTCGTATTGGTTTGACAGGGAATAATGATCAAAGCACAATAAGACATGGAAGCATCAACACCACTGTGGAAGTGCAAGGGACACTGCAACTCTGTGGGATCAGGGGATCACATTGTTGTCTTGGGAAGTTTCTAGTCCTGTAAAGCTTATATCTGAGATGTGTGTATGGAGAAAATGTTGGTGACCAGCAAATCCTTAGAGGGTTAGCCCTTTCTCAATATCTATATGGACACCAGCAATACTCTTGGGTTACCTCTCTCGTGGGAGAGAGCTCTGAGGGTCTAAAGGCACATCGCAGACAGGCACAGATTATATCATCTTAGTTTCTTCAGTGAAGAGGAACCTAAGTGCACATAAGCAAATGTATATGAACTGAGAGACAAGAGGGATTAGAAATCTGCGCACTCTTGTGCATTTCTACGATTTCCCTCAGAATAAAGAAATGTGGTAAAGGTAACTCACATGGCTTGAGTATGGTGATGAATGAAAGAGGGCTTTCTAGTGGGGACGGGCAGAAAAGATGAAGAGCAAGGAGGAACCTAGCACATGGAAAGAATTAAGGCTGAGAATGGTCAATGGGTCCATTGAGTACTTATCAGGAAAATCGGAGCACAAATGACTGTGAGAGACATTTTAATAAATGTGTCTGCTACAGGACACCAAATCACTAAGAGAAAAATCCGTTCCTTCACTGAAGGAAGCAGTGCAAAACCATATGCCTTCGTACATAGGAGACTTCAGCTATCCTAACAACTATAAGAAGGGCAGTGGGAGAGAGGAGCAAGTATTAACGATGATTCTGAGCTGACAAAACAAGTCAAATTTCTTGGACTTGTTGTCTATTACCCCTTTGGTCTGCAAGATCCTTCAGTTGCTTCCTAAGCTAATCCTGTAGGTACACAACTACCTTCCCCATCTTTGTATCTCAGGCCATGAGTCTATGCTTTAGAAATGTTCCCATCCCTGCCTGTGTTTCTTGATTCTTGCTGACGTAGTCCTTGACCTGGTTAATTTCTTGACTGAGAATGTCAAAGAACTCATTGTCATTACTACCCTGTTCTGCTCAGCCTGTGAGGTGAGAGTCAGGGTGGTGGTCCAAAGGCTCTGTTTGCCTTTGGCTCATCTCCAGCTGCTGGCTTATCCTCCAGTTTCAGTGTACTGGTGGCTCCAATCATTCATGAACAGAGTGGATATCGTTAAATAGATCAAAAACTGAATTTCATATACTAAGCCAGATAAAGAAGTTAGCATGCATACAAGAAAAGGCTGGGAAGGTAGGGTTTGTGCAGCCTACGGAAGAGAAGATTTTTGGGGGAGATCTTATTGCTATCCTCAAATACCAGGTGAGAAGGTGAGGAAATCAATCTCTTCTCCAGCACACAGATAGAGCTAAGGAACAGAAGTTGTAACATGGGATGGTTTGGCAAGACATTAGAGAAAAAATAAATTACCATCAGAATAGTTGAATAACCAGAAAAAGTTATGCAGAGAAGTTGTAGAGTTGCACAAAGAGAATGGTGATTCTTGGAGACACTCTACCATCTGAACTGAGCCTGACAGGTCCTGCCAGGGCCCGGTCTAGCTCTGAACAGGGAGCTGATAAAATGATATTCAAAAGTTTCTCCAAAAATACAGCATTCCATGATACTCTGATAACCTACTTTGGAAGTAAACCATGATTTCTGAATCACGTTATGTCAGAAAATTATTTACTATCAAAATTTAATCCAATAAACCTTTCCAAAATTTAGTTCTGCCTTATCATTTGAGACTTTTCACTAGGAACTGTACAGTTTAGTCCAAATTCTTTTGCTCTCAATGTTACTTTTCACACATTGGAAGCCACCTGTATTAAGATAAGTACTGTTCCATGAAGCTGAAGCATTTATATTACAAAGTAATAGTATATTTCTATTAGCATAGAAGAAGATGCATTCCAGAGGAATCCTTAATATCTTTTTGATTTAGTGCCCAGGAATGGTTTGGGTGTATATCAGGCAATGGCCTTAAAATGTGCCATGGTAATAATGTTAAAACTTAGTACAAACGTTACTCACAGTTTTATGTAGAGAAAAGTGAGTCCCTGATCACCTTGTAAAATTGATCATCTTGTAAAAGATTGCATGGATTTTTCTTTTCTAATTTTCTAACTTTAAAGTAGTTTCCACATGGGTTTTCTTGGCCTAGGAGTTACAGAGATGAGTGGCTAATATTGGGAATGTATATTGCCCCTTTGTCAAGATTCAAGATGTCAACATTAATATATTTTTAATTGAAATTACCAGTCTAATCACTTTGTGTTGTAGTAAGCATTATTCTATTTAGGCATTCAACTAAATATAATATTATACCAAGCTTATAGTATATTAATTACATATTTTTCAGCCTTGCAGTTTTCAGCAAAGTTCCCCAGCTTTGGAGTTAATGGAATTTACATGTCTTGTATGAACAACACAAATAAGAAGAAATATTATGCAATGAGTTAGTTTTGATAGGACACACATTTAGCCTCTTTTGGCAAAGAGTGTAATATATCTTTCTTGGCAATGAAGGAGTTGGGTAACTTCAAGATAACACACATCTAATTTAGATCCAATGAAATTGCTTTTCTAAATCTACCTCATTGAGAAATAAAAAACCGAATGTGCTTTCATTTTAAAAATGAAAAATTGCAAGTACAAAGATTCAAGGAAAACATCATATAATTTAGCCTAAGATGTGGAGATTGGTGTGCATTAAGGTTAGTTTTATGTGGCATGTTGAACTTTATTTGGATTTTCACAAATTGATGTTTCTAGATATTCAGCTAATTAAACCAAATTAAATATAAGCTCAGTACATAGTGAACAGGATAATTGCTCACATTCCTCAGTTTGGGAATACCAGAAACATTTGAGTTTAGCTGAACTTCGTTATGAGAACCAAAGTCCTAGTTCACAAAACTACAAAATCTAACTTACTTCCCAATATGGCAATATGAGCCACTTGAAGAACCATAGCTTTAAAGGCACAGGCTTACATAATGACCATTATGAATAATGAAGAATGATCATTGCATACCTCTCAGAGGGAGGTTGTTTCTTAAGCACAAGCAAATTATGAAAATTTATGTATTCACTTCTTCAATAATGACCTTGTTTGGCTGGTGCTAAGAAGATGATTACCTTTAAGGACTGTTTTTCCTGAGAAGAAAAGGAATTTTTCTGGAATTGTTGTCACCAAAAAGATATCCCTAAATTCTACTGATGAACATACGAGAATGTATTCTATGGCATAACTCGTAGATCAGCTTTTTTGTTCAGTTTATTAAGGAGAGCATTGATGAACCTCTGAAGTGTCTGAGTTCAAAAGAAATACAGACATACAAAATGTACTAGGTCCCAGGCTGAGATTTGTTTTGTAGCTCATCTACAGATTGTCCCTTGGTTTACCTTCCTTAACTGGACTTTGCAGAGAATTTCTAGTCATAGTATAGACATCTCAGCAGAAGAGTTTCTGATTTCCCAGTATAGTGAATGCTGAGATATTGTTGCTCTGAAGTTCTCTTTTCAAGGGAGACCTTAACTTGGCCTATAACTTTTCCTAAGTTATGAAGCAGTTTAAGAGAACAATATAGAAATATTTATTCCATCAACAAGGTAGAAAATAATTAATTTTATCTCAATCAAGGTCTAGTCCAGTTACCAACTTGCAAGGTTTTCTTCCTTACATTGCTTTGTTAGTTTGGATGCAGTTTAAAACAAAAGTTGAAAAAACCCTCCAGGATGGAAGTTCCCACAATGAATTAAATTTTCCTTTAAAAGAAAGAAGGAACAATTATTTTTTAAAGTCCCAGATGTTTGACATTTGGATATTGGCCACAAAGAACGAGCAAATGAAAGTCTGACACAAGACCTATGGATTAGGAGTATAGCTGAATAGAAAGATAAATTTCTTTTGTTGTTGTTGTTTTAGTGTTTTTGGTTTTCAAATTAACATTAATAACCATCCTTGCAATGTCTACAAGAGAACATTAAATGCTCATAATTTATGACACCCAAACTCTAAATCACCTGAAATGTAATTTTCTGCATGAGAACAAACTCTAGAACACATGAGCACAAGATGTTCTGCATTTAAGAATGTGGTTACACATAAGAAGTATAAAGTTCCAGGAGGGTCGTGTTATACAGCCCGTGAGAATCAGGTTCTCAGACTTCATGCTCTGTCAATTAAAAACTCTTAGCTGATCACTCATAAAGGGTATTAACATAAATGGTTTAACTTCCCTAGATATAATTCTAAAGATGGATTACTATTCCAATCCAAAACCATACATACTATAGAATCTCAACTGTGCAAAAGTAAGAAAAAAGGGCAAAAAATTTAGCGCGCACAAAAATATGTACATGTAAAAAACCCACCCTCTGAGTAGCAGGAAGCATGTTAATTATTGCTTTTATTCATTAAAATTTCTATCTCATACAAAATGTGAGTTTTGTATGAGATAGAAATACAAAAGTGAGATGAGATATTATCTTCTAAATTCCAGAGAAATATAAATAGTGATTTTGGACAAGATATTTGTGCTAATTGAGAATTGAAGAAGGAAATATTACTAATAGTATTGAAATCTCTGTATAATTTTGAAAAAAAAAATGTTTTAATTGATCTGACTGTGTGTGTAAATTGGTTACCACAAGGGGGTAACTGCTATAAGTCCTTAGCAATTTGAAGTCTCAGTATGTAAGCAGATAAATTGTACTGCAGGACTGAGAGATATGTCCCATCTAAGCCTGGAAATGTTGCTAAGGAGTGTTTTAGCCACTGTAAATAGAGAGAAATATCTCCAATCCAATGATTAAATGGAAATTTAAAAGGTCTGCTATACTCTTGGGAAAAGAAAAACTAACTAAGGCAAAACTAACAACCGTTAGCCTAGTTTGAAAAAAGATTCAAAATAATGAAGTTAGGTATTAAAATGAGGACAAAGTAACATAGAGAAGAAATTAAACAACTCTGAAGGAGGAATAAGACCAAACCAATAGAGGAGACAAAAGAAATTTTCAACACCTTATGAAACAGATTACAGATGAGTTTAAGAAGAAATAGGACTGGGGTTAAACCATACAAAGTCCATTAACACGTAAGCATTAGTTGACTTCAGTGTTCTTTAAATTATTCTGCTATAAAGTGACACCGTGATGAGGAATACAAACATATTTTTAAAGGTTTTTGAGAGCATCTTGCTATATAATTGACAGATAACCTTACACCTGGCTTTATTTATTAATTTTTTGGTGATTAATAAAGTTACAGTTTTGTGTTTTTTTTCTAGGAGTTATAGTTTTGATACTTACATGATTAATTAATAAAGAAAATAATTTCTTTTAAATTACCTGCTCAAGATGCTCATAAAGAAGACACAATAATAGAAATTTGATCACAAGGAATGTGAAATTGAAAACTCTTCTTTTCCGATAGTGTTAATGGATATGGAATGAATCATCCAGCTGTTCTGAGCCCCTGTCTGCTAAAAGATAAGGAAACTATTGTAGTGATGCCTGTTTAATAGAGACAAGCTGGGTAAGAAATATGATGCTGAAATATAATGACCATTTTATCAAAGCAGTACATAATCACATACAGAAAATTTTGCTGAAAAATAATGTCATATAAACTCTGAGATTCTAGGACTTATTCATTCTTTCTTCAAAATTGAAACACATTTACAAGATGCAGTTAGCGTTTAAAGCTAAAAGGAGATTTTTGAAGCGACAAAGTTCTGCTGGATGTTCTATTTTTATGAAAAGTTGCCATATATGAGAAAAGGAAAAGTTGACAATGCTTCATGAATTCACTGTAGGACTTGGGGACAGGATTTGTAGTCCTAGATCTTCAGCTCTTTCTTTTGGTATTGTCAACTGCATCAGCCTAACCTGACTGACTGTATATTAAAATTTGGTAATCTTGTTTCCTGGATTAACATCTACATCAATTTTCCGTGTAAAAAAATAGCTATCACAACTGTTTCAGAGAAGATTGGTATTGTCTAAGTACTTCCTGAGATTTTTCTGTTATTCACATAATAATTTATTTTCAAGATTATTGCAATGATGAAATAATATATTCAGATTATGGAGATATAACATTACAAAAGTTGACATGTAGCAAAAAGACTACACCCCCCCCCCAACCAGAAATGTTACTGAAAAAATAAAAGAAAGGCAAAATATGGAACAACCAACAAACAGGAAAAGATGAAGTAGGAAAGTCTGTGTATCTAGAGCACTCAAATACACTTTTTTTTTCTATAAAGTTGTTTTTAATTTTTTTTTTTTAATTTTTCTGTGTCTCCTGTAACCAGCATGCAATGCCCTTGTTTTACCTTTATAGTGGGAATTTTTTGAGGACATTGAAAGCTGTGTCCACTTTTGTCTATTTAGATTCTTCTTTCATTCTTAGTGTACATTTCTATGTCCATCACTATTTCTCTTAATTTATGTGGTGGAAAACTTGTTTAACTGAAATAGGCCATCTTTTTATCAGGGTTCTCCCTTGAATGGAGTAGACACTGATAAAATATAATGTTGATGAAGACACTGTGAGAGGAAGGGAACTGTGGGATGCAGGATTAGTGGGTCGTTACGCAGTTTTTCTTCAAAAAGGCATGTAATGTAATAACCAGTAGTGAGAATGTCTTTGGTTTCCAAGCTCAAACGTTGGAGTTAGGAAACTATGATGTCAGGTATTGAAATAGATGCTTTGTTCAGTCAATTATTTCAGTGGTAAGTCTTATTGCATAAAGATAAAATAGCTTTCTCTTGAACTGGGCCTTGGAAAGGACTTCAACAATTTTCATATTTTGTCTAGGACTATAAATTTGGAACCTAACAAACAAATTTCCATAAGAGATGCACTCCAATAGCAAGAATTAAATGTTGTCGCAATATTATGTCAGTGCTCTTGTAGGTTTATTTGAAACTATAAATTTGAAACGTTTTGGGCTAAAAAAAATTCTAATTTTCCATTTTGGAGGGTAACATACCACTTAAACCAGTATTATATACTGCATGGAGGAAGTAAAGGTGAGTCCGCACAAGAAATCTAATAACACAATCAAAAATATGGGAAATTTTGCATCAGAGCCTACCATTTGAAAGCCTCTGAATGTGAGAGCAAAGTGCAAAAAATTTCATGTGTATTATCTCCTAAAACATTTTGGGTTAGTCTAAAGAAATGCATGATGAGAAAAAATTACTTCCACCATGGAATCAGCTTGGCTTGGGGGATTGTATGTATCACTGTACAATGCTACTTAATTGTAGCAACACAGAAAAAAAAGTAGAGTAAGAAAAGTAGGCTTGCATACATTATTGGTTATTTAAGTATTTCCTTGATACTAATTTCACACAAAAGCCAAAATCAAAATTCATTTATAGTTTCTGTATTTTACTTGAAAAACACAGGTATGCTTCTGAAAAGGATTTTTTCATGATAAATAGTTCATTTTAGCCACATTCAAAAAGAAACTGTAGACAGCTGAATAAATTATGAAATGAAAAATAGACTGAACTTTCAAACAGAAAACAATATTTGATTTCACTTATCATTAAAACTTGCAATGCAGTTATGTGTACATTAGTTAGTTATTAATAAATTTGGAGTTGCTTATACTTGTATAAAATTATTTGAACTTATAAAAATTCTGAAGTGCTAACAAGAAGCATAGTCCTTTCTGGTATTTGAAGGGCTGTATGGCATTATAATTTTTTTGTCAAAACTGTAGAAAAATTTCTTTTACCTAAGCTCTGGAAAATTTCCCTCTTCTTCTAAGTTCAGAAATATTTCACCAAGCTATTTAGGATTCTATTTTCTGTTTCTGTTCCTTGATATATTTTTTCTATTTTGTATCAAGCTTCTTAAAAATACAATATATTATTATTTTAATAATAAAAAGCCAAAGGCTAAAGGGCTGCAAAAATATTTTAGCCACTCAAAATGCTGACGGAAATAATAATCTCTGAAAAGTTCTTACTTTCCAAACACAGAGAATAGAGGAGCTGAAAATAAGTTCAAGCTTGGAATAGAAGAGAAGAATTGATGTAGTAAGGGTGTATGCCCCAATTTCATATAAACTTTGTTTTGTACAATACTTTAGTAAAAGAGGACAATAGGTTGAATTCACTTATGTTCATGCAGGAAATTAATGATGTAATGACAATGCTGGACTGGCCAAATTGAACTTCACAAAGAACTATGAAAGCAAATGAGATATTGAAAAATAAGGAGTAAAATAAATAAGATGACATTTAAAAGAGAGTCAAGAAATAACAGCAAAATTTTCATGCTCTCATATTGCAAGGAATTGGAAGGAGAGGTAGAAGTCAAATGTTACTAAAGGTATAGATTGAAGAAAAAGTAAAATAAATTACAAAAAGAAGAAAATTATTAAATGATCAAGACTCAGTAGGTGGAGGTGATTAAATGAAAAGATTGCAAGAAACAAACATGATTTTAAGAAGGATATTAATGAGAAATTGAGAAAACTAATGTGGACAAATTTAACATCAGAAATATTTCAGAATAACAAGACTGATAATTAGTTGATATTAGAAGAGAAAGATATATGAAAAATTAAGGACTTTATAATGAAAACTGATGGCACAGAAATTTATAATTTAAAGGCAGAACAGGAAACATGCCTGTTTTAATATTATCTGATCATGTCCTCATTATATTTAATTTAGAACAAATGATTATTGCCAGGCAGATGGCCCAGTATCAGGCATGACCATGTGGTGGACTTTAACATGATGACTCACTGACCCAGATCTGGCACGCTTTGTTTTTGTAGATGATAGTATTGAATGTGCTGAAGCAATCCACTGATTTAGCAAGTTCCTGGTCAGTGGCATTTTTAAAATTTTTTCAATAATGCAGTGAGTCCAATGTCCCGACAGAGAAATTCTCCAGAAATGGACATTCTTGAAATCACCTGTTAAAATACTTAAACACATATATGAAATGCATTTTAGTTGCTGCATACCGTAGAAGTCCATGACTTAGTGTATAAGAGGCTCTTTGGCAAGTTGCAAACAAGGAGATTATCCTGTAAAGACTTTTGTTAGTTGTATATTTCACCTCCTGCATGTGTATTACCCTTAAACTCAAAAAGAGATAGTCATCAGTAATCCTGTGGTAACTCAATTTTAATTATTTGTTATAATATTCACTTTGATGCAAAAGTCAGTCATCAGCTAACTTCTGGTTTTCTTTTATTTGTGATAAATATGTATTTTAATGCATTAATCCACAGATACAGTAGTACTCTAGAAGTATAGCTAACATTGTAAACCTATTGATTTGCGTTGTTCAGGAGAAAATTCTGCTATCAGTTTTCTTTTAAACACATTTTCTACTAAAATGTTTTTTATAAAGTTTAACACATGTAAGTTGGCATGAATTTTAAGGACATTCATGGAGATTGTTTTCCCCTGTTAGTGGTCTTCACATTTATCAGCAGTCAGGTGTGCTCAAATCTTGCAAATTCCATATTCATGAAAAAAATCAGACTGAGAGCAGTGGCATGTGCATTAAAATAAATGTATTTAAGTTCCTGTAGAAAGCTATAAATCAAAAGTCCTTAGCTCCATATTTTAATATATTTTAAAAAAATTAACCAGGTAAGAGATAGTAGACTAAGTGGGGATTAACAAATTCTGGAATGGGATCTTGTTTTTAATGAAATATCTAAAGATAGATCCAGAGCATTTTAGAAATTCTACTTCATTACCAACAATAAGCTGGTCAAATGGAGCTAAATACAACTTCAAGCCCTGAAACATGGCAAAGAAGCATGTTTGAGCACTGCTACGTCTGGCTTCTGAAATGAACTGCTATTATGTAGGGTCCATAGGCAGCTGCTAGTCTTATCTAAGTGAGGGTTATGCTGATAGTCTTTGCATTCTACTAAAACCAAAAACATTCTTAAAGAATATTTCATATTTAATTGTTGCACTTGTGTCAGTTATCCAATAGACTCCAGAAACCTTTCACATTATAAAGAACTGCTCTATTGGGAGAATTCTTTTGTGTGAAGTCTTTAATTATCTTTTATGCAACAGCCTTTGCTTTCGTTTGACAGTATTTCTGCTTGAGGAGAAGATATGGTTACAATTATCTAATAAATAAAAAAAAGTATAAATAGCAAAGCTGGATGAAGTCAAGTTTTTTAACCAAACAGAAAAAAACAAAGCTTGACTGATACTAGTAATAATTTTTCTCTTAAGATAATTAATTTACATTAAAAAATTATTTTAATGCTTCTAGGCTTACAATTTATAAGGAGTTAATATTGTCTAGTATACAGCCTTACTGGACTTTTTGCTGATAATAAAATAAACAGATAAATATATTGGAAAACAAATACTAGATGGCTTCTTTTTTGTCAACAGGACGGAGAAATAGAAAGTTGCAGAATATAACATGATTAATGGGATAGAATTGAGACCAAGCTGAATATTAGCATAGTAAGTTGTGAGAAATGCAGTCACTAAACAATCTTTTTTTTGAGGAGTGAAAAATAGTTTTGGAATATTGACATAAACATGTATAATTAAGAAAGTATTTACATAGACTGTAACTACTGATGTGAGGTATGCTAGGAAGGAAGTTAGCCTGAGATTAAAACAGAACTGCCCATTGTTGTGACATTTTAATGTGACGTGTCGCTTATATTTTCTCTCCTAAGTGAAATACAGGAAAATGAGACTTTCATGTTTGTCAAGATGATTGCCACAGAGAAACTAAAAATCAGAGTGTCAACCCTAATAAATGCTTAATTGCTCTTTAGGGTAAGTCTGCTAGAAGAGACAGAATAAACTATAGCAGAATAGTGTAGTGTGTGAAATAGTTGCCAGGAATTCTGGAACCACAACCACTGTGGTTTGAAAGAGCCAAAACCAGGGAGCAAACTCACTTAAACTAGTGGGGCATTGGCAACTCTGAAATAAGTCTTTCAAATTCTTCAATGTTGAAACTGCAGTCCTTTTAACTTCCTTGGATTTTGACTAAAATAACTTTTCTAAGGTTAGATGATGTTTCAACTTCACTTATGAAGTAATTTTTGCAAAAGGAAAACTGTACTTTTCCTGTCTGTTAGGAATCTTCCATATATTTAGAGAAACTATGAAACTGCTGAAAGCAAAACTGTGCATTGATAATGTTAGGGGATGTTATTAGGAGAGTGGTGAAATCAGGAGAGAAAGAGTGACAAAAAGGAATTGCCAGAGACTTGGAGATAAGGAGAAAATGCTTAACAGTTCCTATGTCAAAAGTCCAGATTCTTATTTAACTTCAGGTGCTTAAGTTTGTAGACCTACATTACCCAATGCAAATCTGGACCACAAATAGGATGTAAGTTCAGAATTCCCAAACTAGCACTGATGTGAGCTCTGTAATGTGTGGCAAATAACTGGAACAGTATGAGAATGAGCAGGTTATAAACAATTAATTAGTTTCTTCTGTCATCACTAAGATTCTGAGAAACTCCTCTGATGCAGCTAGGCAACCATGTGACAAATTCTGATCCTGATGATAACTTTTTTGACACATACATTCGTGTTATAGAACAAAACTTATTTCCTAAGTGGACAGATTGATTAACTGCATAATAAATAATCAGAAAAATGCTGTATATTTTTTATCTTTAAGGATCTCTCTCTTATCATCTTTTTATTACTCATATCTGAAAACAGGTTTTATTTAGAACAATAATATTAGCATTGTCATAAAAGCCTATATACACACTGACACAGTGCATAGCAAATAAATAACTATTATAGCACTGTTGCATTTTTTTTAAAGTTATGAGAAATTTTGATTTGTCCATATGAAGTTTAATGTGTGAAAAACATGACTACATTGCACGTAAAGAAAACAGTATTTAATTTGACGTAGCTTTTATAATGAAGGCATTGAACATAAGAAAAAAATGATCTATCTAAAAACTGTCTAGAAAAAGCCTTTACGTATTTGTTTGAGAATCAAACTTGCAGGAGTTCTATTGTTTTGCTTTTTTCCTGTCAAAGAGAGTATTATGAGTGGCTTCACACACAATTAACAGAAAAAATGCTATAATTATTTAGTTGTTCACCAGTCTTACTGGCGAAGTATCAGCTCTCTGTCATAACAAATTGTTAGTTGAGTTAAGCTTGAGTCTGGCTTTATAATGTGATAGAAAATTTTAGTTCCCAGGAAGATGTCAGTCTTTCCTGTATATTGATTGGAAAGGCATCAATCTAATGCCAGTAACAGCCTGGTACACTCACCAGATATGATCACTATTTTTTCGCATTTCTACAAAAAATGTGTAATTAATTTTGAATTTCTGTGAGAAATACGTATAATTTCTCTACAGAGGAATAGCATACTTTATATACAGTTTTTCTGTTATCTAAAAATCTCTCAAATTGTTCAGGATTTGGGAATGAATTTGCTTTCTCTTTGGTTCTGGAATGACCACATTTTTTCTTTTTCAAAGAAAATTTCTTGACAGATAGGGATTTTGGCAGAATGTCCCTTGCTTTCCTTCACATTGCTTGAGAGACAGAAAGAAACAGGATAGAAAGCAAATCTTCTCTAAAATACAAATTCACAGGCAATACATGCAGGCCAATTCTCTAGGAGTTCCAGGGTTGACTGCAAGATTTGCTCCTCTGTTTTTTCAGAACCACCTTGACACAGACTCATCCTTAGAATTCAGGAGCTTTGCACAGCTTTCCTGACCATTTGCAGTGCATTATGACACCTGCTGAGTGGAAGGAAATGCATTTCTGTTGCTCTAAATATCTGTTCCTTCACAAGGTTCTAACACTGGCATTTTTGCATCATTTTCTACATCTATGTAAAATGAAAAGCTGCAGAAATCATGACACCTTTTTCATTTCCCTTAATACAAGACTCATCCTTGGAAGCTGAGAATCAGGCTAAGTGGAGTTGATATGGCATGATGGCTTGCCAGTGTTTCCACCATAGCATGTCTCACTTTAAGAATTTGGTGATTCTTAGGATTTGAGCGCAAGTATTGACTTAGACTGTATACTTCCTGTAATTCTTTCAGTGAAACGAATCCAAAGAATATAAATGAGGTTTGTAGGCTCTGAGGAAGATGAAATTTCAATCAAAAAACCCCCCAAATCCATAATGAAATAAACTGCATAATAAAATCAATAACTATATAACTTAGTATAACAAACTTGGGACTTCAGAAAAAATGAATTATACTAAAGCAATCACATACTAATTAATAGAAGAGAATTGTATGAGTCACAGACAGTGTATTACCATAATAATTACAAAAAAGCACTAATCTCATTAAACCAACCTGTAACATGATTATCAGCTCACATGAATTAGTGATGTCTCCTTCTCATACAGTAGAGGAAACCTCATGTGAAACTACTAAGTATAACCAATGCAACGGAAAAGTCATGTATATTATTACATTTTCAGTGGTATTAATAGAAGAATTTTATTTTCTTATAACAAAAGAGTAAGAAATTGCATTAATATCTGCAAAGTTATCCTCTTAATCACATGTACTTGAATATTTTTATTGTAAGAACTGTTTATTTTTTTGTTTATATTGAATAATAAACACTTTATACAATTTTATTTGGTTTTCTAAAGCTGTATTGCTGAAGGTATTTGTCCAGGGAGCCTTTCTATACCCTCATGGCACCATACATACATGCCATATATTTCAAGATTGCTGGTGCCAAAACAACAAAGTGGAAGAGACAGAAAGGAAACCTTTTTATTAAGCACAGCAACTGGAAAGCAGGAAGGCAGCTGTAACCATGTCCAGTTAGTTTCTGTTTTTATCTGTGTTTTCTAGTTATTTGTTATTTAGGGCAACTCAGAGAATTAGATTAAATTTAACATTTGCTGCAGCAAAATGGAAGTCTGTGTCCATAGTACTGGACTTTATAGTGTAAGTCCAAGATCTATTTATAGGGTATCTATACTTGCCTTGTAACATTTCCAAAATGTTTGTGTTACCAGATACTTAATTATTTTCTTCTTGGTTAAGGTGTCTGTAAATCTAAAGCCAGTGATAATAATGTTGATTTATTTCAGTTTTCATCAGTGTCACATTGTTAGGTATGAGCAAAGCTAAACTACACAACACTTTATCTATCTATCTATCTATCTATCTATCTATCTATCTATCTATCTATCCATCCATCTATCTATCTATCTATCTATCTAATGAAATAACACTCATTATTTTCTAGTTAGTCATTTTGTATATTTTATTCCTGTCAAATGATGAATTTCTATGCTACTAAGAAACCAGAAAATATTGAAGGAAAATATTACAATACTTGTTTTACATTCTTGCTCATATCTGGATTTTTTAAAAGATCATATTCTTAAAATACTATGAAATGAAACTTTTATGATTAATGTCAAGCAGAAAAGCTGCTAATCTACTTGCATCTGTCATCTGTTTCATCTTTTCAAAACAATCCAAATGAACAGACATCTCATGACCAGCACAGAATATTTTGACTGGAAAATGCTCTCCTGATTTGAAATAGATATCTCTGTTTCATGTGATCCTTTATTTTTCATAAATGTCTTGACATTCATCTTGCAGTGGGAGGACATTACCCAGTGACAATATTCATCTCCTTTTGACATTATCTCATAAGTGAAATAATGAGTAGAAAGAAAAGAGTAGCACATTGTAAAAATTATCTCCTGTATTATATGAACAAAAAAATACATGAGCATAAATTAATTGTTGTGGTTTGTTGACAGAAATATTACACAAAAAATTAGGAAAAAAACAAACAGAAGATAAAACTAAGATAAATCTTGCAAAGAGGTTGGTGGGGAGAAGATAAAACATATTGACGTGAATAAAAAGGAAAAGAAACTATTTAATTACATAGGTCTTTTCGTATCACTGACCTAGTAATAAGTCATGTGAATTTTTTAATTAAATGATTTTAGAATTATAAGGAAGTCCTTTATTAAAGGACTTTTTAGTGACACTATGCTAATTTTCTTCAAGTGACGTGATTTGCTCAAGTAAATCCTAGTATTCCAGCTAAATACTTCAATTATTTTAAGATTTTGTATTTTTGGACAAGCTGTCTATGTGATATGTAAAACAAATACAGTCTTGTACCATTGTTCTTTCATTAACATTAGCTGACTTGACATTAGGTATTCTGAAGGATTTAAAATGATCTTCTGAAAGTCTGGGTTATTTGGTCTTTATTCTCTTCAGGTTTTTCTCTTGTGTTATGCTGTAGCAAAAATCTTTATGCCATAGCAAAAAGTTCAAGCAGAGTAAGAAAGCTGAATATAAAAAATACAAAGCTGCTTGAAATTGTCTCTATCTAGATGGCATTTTTGCCTCATTTAAAGCTGAGTATCAAGAAAGTGAGTACAGGGAAAACTTCTGCTGGGAGAATTTCTTCAGAATTTGCTTTTCCTACAAGTGAACTTTGCACTTGTTAGAAAAATTTCCCATGTTAGAGAGCTTTCTGGGAATAAAGTAGAACCAGCTTACCCTAAAAAGGAGAGAAGGCTGCTGTTGAATTTTGTTCATTGTGCTCTTAAAGCATGGTTTCAATCTTACACCATCAATTCTTTTTCAGTATCAAGCATGCCATCTACAACCTCTCACAAGTCCTCTGTGGAAATTGGTTCACTGGTTGAGAATTGCTCCAGTGATTTTACCACAAATCACTATGGATGGCATTTATGTCTTCATATACTAAGAAAGCACTTTGAAAATTATTAAATTATTTGAACCGACATGATATCTAAGATGTAAACAACTTAGAATTTTACTCCTACCAAGATATGAGATTTCCAATATTATGCATAGTAGTTAAATATTTTCAAGTAGTGGAAAAAAACCCTCTTTAATATATTGTAAAAGTTAAAACATATTCAGAAGTATTGGTTAATTTCAAAGCTCTTCAATTTCTTTAAACTGCAGAATAATAGGCTGTGTGTTATGGGAAATTGCTTCAATATTAAACTTGTCAGACTTTGGAACAGGCTTCCTATGGAGGTGGTTTAGTCACCATCCCTGGAAGTATTTTGAAGACATGAAAATGTTGCACTTTGGAACATGGTCTTGTCGTGGAAGTGGCAGTTCTGGGTTAATGATTGGACTTGATTATATTAAGGGACTATTCTAAGCTAAGTTATTCTGTGATTCCATAAAGTGATGAGCAAACATTATCTGAGAACTCATAGGGGAAAAAATATATGTAACTAAGTCTAAGACTAAATGCAGACAATAGTTTTTTATGTTTGTACTGAAGAAACAGTGAAGTATGTAATTTAATTAATGAGTTGGACATCTTTTTTTCCCTGTAATTTATGGGCTCTCTAGACTAATAATTTTATATTCATCTTATAATACTGTTTATAAATACTGATTTAATGTATGTAGTCTTTACATCTATGCTTTTGGTACCTTATTATGATTAAAAAATTATCAAACGCTGTAGATTTTAATATTACATTAAGTAGGGGAGGTGACTTCCTAAAAGGGATACAAAAGGAAACCTCTTTTGTATTTGTATCTCCATAAGGTTGTATTTGGAAATTGTGTTTACAAGTTCTGAAGCAAAATTTTAAAAACATCATCAGAGTATCTGACCTTCATAGTGGAAATGCTTAGGTTATTACACTGATAGTCTCAAACTAATTGTTTTCAGAGAAAAAAGAAGAAGTGTATATAATTTGTCTGTATCTAATTTGTACTCCTGCTAAGGAGCTGTTTCTCAGTCTTTGAAGTGGGAGAAATGAGAACATATTGACAAGGGCTTGTGCATGAAGTCACATTCAGAGTTCCTGATTAAACCAGCCTGTTTTGAGGTTGGACTACCTATCATTAGTGTCATTATGCCTTTTATTCCTTAATTGCATTCTAGTACAGAGGACTCAAAGCAAAAAACTGAATCAGCCCAGGAAAAAAATCGCAATCAAACTTTTCTGTGTCAAGGTTCATGGTTAAACCTCTGTTAACCACGGTATTATGTGAGCTTAATTTATGCAATGCATATCAGAATGTGAAAAAATAAAATCTTCAGCTTTGGTCAGCTTGCATTTGTTATGAGTTTTCAGGAAATGATGAGTTAGTGTTTAATTAACCCCACTACAAGCAGCTATGATTTCAAATGCTGAATTATGCCTTCTAGTTTTTAAGTCAACAGATGTTGACCTTGCAGTGGCAAAATTTCCCTCAGCAATATAGACTAATCAGCATTACACCTTTCACTTGCATGAAAAGAGCACTATCTAATTAGAGAATATGCTTTTAGAAAATGAAGGTTGAAGGTTAAGATTTCATTTAGGATGCATTAGTTCAAAAATGCCTTTGGGCTATTCCCAGTAGCTAGGCTTTTTATGAGTTCTCTTAAAATGATATGGAAAGGACACTCCTAAAACTAAAAAGAAATTGATTCAATAGTATGCATGAATTCATATTCAATTTTTGTAGGAGTGGCCCAGGATGAATTGAGGGTTCATACTATATCTCCTTTTGAATACCAGTGTTCATCTTCACAGAACTACTGTATGAATAGTGTTAATTTTGAGATACAAACAATCATAAAACTCCCATGGATTTGAGACTTGATATTCACAGAAGAAACATACACATGGGTCTGGTATGTTTGTATTTTTGCTCTAACACAAAATACTCCACACTAGTATTTACTGGCATTTCTGTGGCAGCAAACCTTTCACTGGTAATTCCTCCTACTTAACCCACTCTTTCTCAAAAGAAATTCCAGATATTTTTACAGCTACCACTTACATTTTTGTCTGGGGAAGAGTACTGCTGAAAGGAAAGACTGGCAATCCTATCATTAACTAGCCAGACAGAACTTATATATGATTAACTCCAAAATTACCACGATGTGAAGAAAAAAGTAGAATATATTTTAAACCTATCACTTAAATTAGAAAATTGAGGACAAGTATTAAATAGTCACTGTGATTACATGGAAAGACATACAAGCATTTATAAATTGGAAGAATTACATGTTTGGCCACTTGCTTGCAGCAAGTAAATAGAGGTAGAAACAGGAATTTGTATGATACTCACTTCTTAATTATAAACTAATAGCCAAAATTTTATTTTCCTTTTGATAAAATGATTCCAGATTTAGTAAAGCCACTTCACAGATAGTAAAATTAGTTGAATATTTAAAATTTAATTTAAAATTCTGTAAATAACAAGTAAAATCAGAGCACATTGGAAAAAAAATTGTAAACTGTTTCCATCAGGAGAAGAAATTCTTTGTTAAAAGTGCATTGTAAAAATGTAAAAAAAAACCCAAAAGAAAGTCCAGTATCTTCCTCTACTGCTAAATGCTTTGGATCTCTTCTCTGCAGGCAACTTACTTTCTCTGAACAATATTTTCTACCTATCAATTCTTTTGTCTCATTGCAGCTGGATAAGTTGTGATAGAAACATAGTATTGTGGGCAATAAAAAGATAAGAGAAAAAATCAAAGGAGGCTTTCCTTTATTTTGAGATTTATAACACCGGTTAAAAGCTAATGAATACAGAAACTACGGCTAATCTTCTCCCACCTGAAAATAATTGCAGACAACAAAAAACAAAGTTTGACGTTTTTGTCGTAGATTTGTAAGGTTTTTCTACATAATTTTTGTTTCTTTAGGTGAGATGTTTCCTTCAGTTGGCTGCTATCACAACATATGTTTCTTGAATGTCAGGATAATGATTCAATGTTTTTACAAATGGGTTGTGTCTCAAGGACTTGGGTTATTACTACGACTAAAACAATATGACTACTTTCCTCATAATTTCATAGCAAAATCTATTTTGAAGTCATTAGGCAATTATGTTCAGTTTAACATTGAACTTTAGGTTATGCTTCAGAAGAACAGTAGGTCATCTTAACAGAGATGAATATACATCTTGACAAGATTCATACAAGCCTCTCTGCACAATTTGTGACATTATTCTTGTTGCTTGAGGGCTCTGAGACAAGAAGGTTCCCAGGAAGTGGCTAGGAATTCACTCCATGTCAAATTAGAAGAGTGACATTTATTGATAAGGAACATAGACTGGTTTGGTTGGAAACTGGCATATAATTTTAAATTGATACTGTGATTCTTTCATCTACATAGCTTATATTTACTTCTCTGAAAGTAATTTTCAAAAAGTAGTTTATATACATATGGAGGCTTTTATGCCTCATTGTGTGAAAGGAACTGGAATTTGGTCACTTATTAGTTTAAGTGATCTGCCACCTCAAGATTTCTGAGATGAATAAATAGGCCTGTACGGTATTGTGCACTGCTTTGCTGGATATTTCAAGTAACTTAATAAGTCAGCTGTGTGTATACATATCTACGTAATGTTTGCACATTAATCACATGGTGTTTATAAAATAGTTTGATAAATGATTGCATAAAATTGTCATTGCAATGTTCCAGGCAGATTTTACTGACAACATTCTAGATCAAGTTTGCCCTGAAAAGCAGCCCTGAATTTTTATTTACTAATATCCCAACTCTGCAGAAAGAGTTCAGCCTCAAAATTATGTTTATTTTGTCCACTTGAGTTGAACAAATGTAAATAAAAACAGAATCAGGTACGTAACTTACCTAGCATAGTATCTTTTTTTGGTTATAGAAACCTGTAGAAGAGGTACAGTTTCTAAGTCATGAGAAGCATTGAAGAACCCCAAACTCTGGAAAACATCCAAGTAGGAATACTGGTAGCAAACAGCCAAGTATGATTGATGAAGACATGTGTCTTGAGGGAACATGAAAAACTGAATTTAGAAGGAAAAATCCTTTAGAATTCAATTTATTTATCTTTTAGGGATGGAAGATGCTATCTGTTTGCAGTTATGATGCAAACATGAAAAGAATGTGCCATAAACTTCTAAATATTTGTGTTCTCCAAGCTTCAGTCACAGCATTTTTTCCATAGAAGATATTGAATCCTACAAGGCTATAATGAGTCAGAACTGTGAGAAATAAAAAACAAACCAAAAAGCCCCGAACAAACAAACAAAAAAACAAACAACCCCAACAACAACAACAAAACCCCCTCCCCAGCAACAACTGATATTTGCTGAAGCTTAAATTTAAAGGATGTATTAATCTCTGATAAAGTTAGTCTAGACAGAGTTATCATCCTTCAAACTACTTTGCCCAAGAGGGATCCAATGTGACTTCATCTACTATATCAAAATACTGGAACAAAAAGACGCTTTCAGGAAGTTTCATGAGCCTTCTAGGATAAGAAAAGAAGTTACTGATGCAATTAATTTTTGTCACTTAATCAGTAATTATGGTAAAATAAGAGGAAAATTCTCCTCCCTGCCCCTCAAAGACGTTCCTCCTCCAGATTTTGAATAATTTCAAAACTTTTCAGAGATAAGTAAAATTAATGCCAGGAGGATGAGATCGAAAGTAGAAATTTATTATTGTATGATTTCAGAATTTTAGAAAGCAAATCATTAGATGTGTGAATTTATATTTATACAATAAATGTATAAATTTCTTACCAGTATGATAATACAGTGTTAGGATGAAAAATACAATCTGTTCCATTCATTAGGTTTAAATTGGTTTAATTTTAAATAATTCATTCTGAATTAATGACTCAAGGATTTCTAGAAATGGCAGCATATAGAATATTTAATGGACTCTTCTATATGAAGTTCTAAGGAAAAGACTCAAGTTTTGCCATGGACTCCTTAACTTTTATTCTGCTGTGTTAATATATCTTCACAAGAATAAGAGAGGATGGAACATCAAAAAGCACTACATTGCCCGTCTGGAGAGTCAGTAAAGCAAGATCCTAATACTGATCTTGGAGCATGTCCTCTCCTCTTTCAGCTAACTAGATCTACTTACTAGAAGATTGAGAATGAAATCTGTAAAGCAGAAAAAGACTGTACCATGGAACACTTATCAACAATACATTCATTTGACCACTGAGGTGTCTTGCTGTTTGTTTGGTTAATATTATGTATGTGTCAATTTATAATCTACCTGGTAGGTAGATGCTTTCTAAATTATAGGATATCATATGTTTTCTAAATTATAGGGTATTATATACTGCAGAAAAATGCAAACAAAATATTTGAGATGAATTTGCCTGATGACAGAGACATTTGACATGTTTTATGAGAGAATGACAATTTTTTAATTATAATAACTGTTTTAAAATATTTCAGAATGATGAAGAATCTTTTCACAAGTTTAGGTACTCAAAGCAATTTCTTGTGTCAAAATAACATGAAAAAAAGGTTTAAGTTGAAAATGGAAACTGTTCTTTATAATGTAGTTCCAGCGGAAAATGTAAAATGTTCCAATATTTCTATTCACATTAAATGTTAACAATTCTACTCAACATTACCAGCCATGTTAAAAATAAAGTAGCTTTGAAAAGAGAGAGACTGCAAGGCTGAGAAATATGTAGAATTAAACAAATGCCTTCCAGTGTCTGAGCCTACAAGAAAGATGGAGAGAGACTATTCACAAGAACATGAAGTGACTGGAGAGGGAGAAATGGCTTTAAACTGGAAGTGACTATGTTTAAATTACATATTAGGAAGAAGCTCTTCACTACGAGGGTAATGAGGCAATAGAGCAGGTTACTCGGTAGGATTGTGAATGTCCCATCCCTGAAAGTGTACAAGGTCAGGTTGGATAGGGCCCTGAGTAACCTGGCTTAGTGAGAGGTGTCCCTGCTCATGGTGGAGGGCTGGAAGGAGATGACCTTGAAAGATCACTTTCAGTCCAAATCACTCTGTGTTTATTATGAAAATCTGGACAACACCATATTGGCTCCATCAACAACTTCATACATTGCAGACAGCTTTGTCATCAACTCAGCCAAAGGCTTAGTAAGAATTGTTGTAGTGCCTCAGGCACACTGACTGAAAATGAGAGCTCATTGCCTGTAATACTAACTAAATAATTTGCAAAGAATTATAAAAGCACAGAGCTGCATTAATAAGAAGTTTTATATTTTTTACTGTTCCACAACAGTGGGAGAATATATGATCGTGTCCCATGATTTCCAGTCTGAATGATATTAACTACTTGAAGAACAAATATATTCACCATGGAATTGTTGTAATAGGACAAGGAATCTTGGATTTAAAATAATAGAGCCTCAATTTAGATTATATCTAAGAAAGAGGGTTCTTACAATAACGGTGGTAAAACACCCAAACAGATTGCCCAGTGGAAAGGCTCTGATGTCCCATCCCTGGAAACCTCAAAGATCTGGATGGTAGTTTGAGCAATTTTATCTAGTTGAAGATGTCCTGCTCATGGTGAAGGTGGTGGTCTAGATGACCTCTAAACGTCTCTTCCAACCCAAACCACTTACTGATTCTAGGAATAAAGCCTATTCTATGATTCTCTGAATAAGCACTTCATGAGTTGCAATACAGTATCAAGTGTTCCGAAAGCAGCAGAAAATTCCAACTGACTGTGAAAATTGATTAAAGTCCACAAAGACTGTATTTGACTTCCAACAAGTTTGAGGAGAGAAAGACTTACAGTCTGATATTCTTAGATGACAAAATACAGGTAACTGTATTTTGTCATCTAAGAATAAATTATCTGTCTCCTAATTATGTAATTACACTACACTGCTAAAAAAATAAGAAATGTTCATGTGAGGGAAGGAAAAACCCCAAACAATTTAGCTGTCACCCTCTACATATTTACAGTCCATATCTAATAATTGCTGAGTATGTAAAAATTAATTTTTCAGAATTTTTAAATGCTTCTGAGAGGCTCCACCAAAGAATGTTAAAATCCAGAATCCAACAGGACAATTCTGTCAGATTCTAAACATCCAGTTATGTATAATATGTAGGTATACAGACCAAGATGGGAACTTTGTCTTAAGGTCAAAAATAATATCTTAAACATGTAATTTCTTGAGAAGATTTTTTTTTTCAGATTATCCTGTTAAAAATATCAGTCACATAAATATAAAGGAGAATGGCCTAGGGTTTTGCAAAACCAAAACGAAAATCTGGATTTGAAAAGCATGTAACTGACTGACACAGTGTTCCAAAATAAATAGTAACTGCTTCAAAAATTTTCAGTTTTCTTGCCACATATAATTATTTCTGACCTGCATCCTATGCCGTTAAATAATCCTGCATAAATTAGTATTTTTTTCCTAGGGAAATTGAAAAAAACCCCAATGAAATCCTTCACTGTTCTTGTTTTTTTCTATTTTCATTTTGGAAACATGACATGTCCTCCTACTGTCAGTTTACTATGGCAATATATAATCATCTGACAAATCTATCATGTTTGAAATTAGTATCAATAATTCTAGGTACAAATCTCACATAAAAGCTCTTGGGAGGTTACTCTAGACACACCTTTTGACAACTTTTTATGATAGATATCGACTGTTAATTCTTAGTGATGTATACAAGTTCCTGTGCTTGTCATAACGTGGGGCTTTGAATGCTTGTTCTGTTAATTATTAAATTGAAAAGAGCATAGGAGGGTAATATTTTTGTCTGTTGGGCATTTTCAACCTCTCTCAAATATTAATCTCTATAGACCATTTCATATAACAATGAAAGGCCAAATTCAGAACTTTTCCTTTATTAGTCAGATAAATGAACAGTAAAAACCAAGCCAACCATATAGCAAAGAAATAGGAAAAGTTAAAATAAAAGCAAAAACAAATACAAACCACAACCCCCCACCTTGCACTATGATTCATGGGTTCTATATTCTTGTTAGTGCTCTAGATAGTAATTTTCCATAAGAAAGACAATCTGTGAGGCACAGTAATATATCCTCCCAATCATGGAATTCATCATCAGACTTCTGGTGGGTTTTTTTTTGTTGGGTTGTTTTTTTGTTTTTGTTTTTGGGTTTTTTTTTTTTTTTTGGGGTTTTTTTTTTTTTTTTTTGTGAATAAGGTAATTTTCAAATAATAGCAGGTCTGAAAGGACTGGTTGGCATCTAATGAATTTCACAGATGTCTTTGGCTGCAGATGAAGCTTAGATTACTGCTGTGTGCACAGTCACTTGGGTAACATTGGTACAGTGCTCCAACCCAAAAAGCTACCAAATAGTAACTTGCATAGCTTGTCTGGAGTCAAAATAAGGTTGGTACTAACTTTGGAGGAGGATAGTACACCTTCAGAGGTCAGTACCTCTCCATGACAAACAAATGGGAAGACAGATGGCTCCTGTGATGACTTTAAAAGTACCATTCAACATTATGGTGCATTATTATGATTCTCTGCCCTTCTTACAAAGATCAGACTGTCTCTCAGAATAATAAATACATAACTGAGGATTTTTTGAAGGCCACTTCTCATCTAGAAAGAACTCACAATTTATGAACTCAAGGTAATGGTATGAATTTTTATGAATAAAAGTGGAAACTAATGTACATCTTTGTTTCTCTCTCTTTATTACTTTAGAGAGATTTTATCTATTTTAATTTTACATGCCCGATTTGTCTTTTTTTGGTAAATAAGTATTTTCTTGTCTTCTGTAATATGTCAAATATTAAAATTTAGTTAATTTAAAAATAATTAATGTGTATGTAAAACCTAATATTGTGATCTTGAACTTTTCAGTCAGACACACCAAAGTGCTATGAAAAAGAACAAAACTATTAGATAAAAAATCTAGCAGGAAAAGATTTTAAGCTAATTACAAGATAAATTCTCAAATTTATCTATATCAATATCTACATATATATATAATTCCTGATTTTTTTTTCAGAAATTTCTATTTAACATAAAAAGTCATGATTTTCAGATAAATGAACTGTCTGAAGGCTTTTAATGTAAAAAATCTCAGGACCAATGGTTTCCTTATTATTTCATAGACAATTTTAGTTTGAACTGATAAAATATTAGACATTATTAACTGGGTTAATGCAACCAAATATACATTAATGTCTGTGTCACTCATCATAACAGTCATATAAGTCTATAAAGTTTAGATTCTTGTTAGTGTGCAGGCAACATGATTTCAGTTGTTGCCACTTTGATTATGTAATCAGAAAATTCCATATTTACTCTGATTTAAAACAAGTATATCAGTATTAAGTGTACCAACAGGGCACAATTTTAATTGAAGTCATATTTTCTCACATAATATCTGTATTTTTAGTACTCATTTTCCCAGTGTTCATGGCTATTGGTGATACTCTAGAAGGTGCTGTAATATACTGAAAAAACTCCTAGTGTAATATAACAGCAGAATATTTAGAATCTTATTTATTCAGAGCATAATGAATTGCCTCTGAAACATTTGGTTTCATTTTTCAGTAGCACATCTCGCTGTACTTCAACAGAAATAATCATGCTTTATATTGGTGAATCAAACAATTTTCATTATTTTGTAACAGAGAAATTTGAAACAGGAGGAAATCTATGTTCAATATAGTAATTTACATATAGGGGACAGGTAGTAACAGCAGAGCAAGAGGTTTCCGGACAGAAAGATGCATTAAACTTTCTAAATGTACTGAACACAAGATTGATGTGAAATGGTCTATTTGTCAAGTGGAAGATGAAGCGGCTGGAGATCTGTTCTGTCTGATACCACCTGCCAACTGCCTCAAGGTTTGTTACAGGGGAGAGGAGCTGAAAGCATACAACAAATCACAGATAAAGGCTCTTCCCCTTAGCATTTGTAATTGATGCATTAGATGCATTTCAAGTATTGTGATGGATATTTTTCAAGAGTCCTGGTACTGGGTGACAATGGGATGTTTGGTAATCTCCCTATATTTAACAGAAAACATCTGGATGCAGCAGCATATGGACTGCAGCCTCAGTGAAATAATTTAATGCATGCTGCCCACCATTAGGTCCATATGTGCATGGTTCCCTTTAATGCTATCTTCAAGTATAGCAAAGAGAGCTTTAAGCATTTTCTCTTTTTTGATTTTTCTGCAGTCTTGCAGCTATCTACATGTTTATGATATGGGGATACTTCAAATTTCCAGAATGTTCAGAAATCACCTGCAGCAACACCAGTTGACAGAAGTTGAAAATACCCACTTAAAAATTGTTTAAGAAGATTACAAATTTGATTCCTATTCTGAATCTAAAAAAGGTTTGAACAAAAATGTGATCTAGTACTGCTATATGAAGTTATCCCCAATTAAGCAGAGAAGACTTGCAGTAAAGAAAAAAATTTTTTGGTTGTTGGTTTGTGGGGGTTTTATTCCCTAAGAATATAAGATACACTGCATATGAAGTATACAGCACATACACGAAAACAAGATACCTATGTGGGATTTGAATATATTGATAGTTCACTCAGAATTATTGGAGGTTTGACAGACCACTTTTACCTCTCACCCTGCAGGTTTACATCAGTTGCTACATAAAATGAAGAACAAGTTCAGGCAACTGTGTTATGAACCATTTTTGGGGTTTACCCTATGTCTTTTTTGGTGTTTTTCATGTTCATGTGTGGGGAAAGATAAAGCAAGTTTGAAAACAGGAAGTATGATATACAGTTTTTTTATTTTCATATTAGCCAGGGAAAAAATAACTTGAAAGCCGTGGAAAGATTATTTTTTGCTCTAAGAAAAAGAGCAGGAGCAAATCAAAGCAGGAAGTCAGTCAAGCACAAAGATAAGGCACCTGCTGTGGCTTTGGAGAATTATAACCCTCCTACATCACACAGAACCAGCATCCAGGGCCCAGTGATTATTTACATCCTCAAACATCTCGTGGAATGTCAGGATTCAAAATTTGACAAGAGGAAGATGCCTATATCCAAATGGACTTTCTGAAGAAGCCTCAAATCTGACTAACTGGTATGTTGGGGAAGCGAAGGGAAGGTTCCGGGAAGGGAAGGTTCCGGGAAGGTTCCGGGAAGGTTCCGGGAAGGTTCCGGGAAGGGAAGGTTCCGGGAAGGTTGCGGGAAGGGAAGGTTGCGGGAAGGGAAGGTTGCGGGAAGGGAAGGTTGCGGGAAGGGAAGGGAAGGGAAGGGAAGGGAAGGGAAGGGAAGGGAAGGGAAGGGAAGGGAAGGGAAGGGAAGGGAAGGGAAGGGAAGGGAAGGGAAGGGAAGGGAAGGGAAGGGAAGGGAAGGGAAGGGAAGGGAAGGGAAGGGAAGGGAAGGGAAGGGAAGGGAAGGGAAGGGAAGGGAAGGGAAGGGAAGGGAAGGGAAGGGAAGGGAAGGGAAGGGAAGGGAAGGGAAGGGAAGGGAAGGTTCCGGGAAGGTTCCGGGAAGGGAAGGGAAGGGAAGGGAAGGGAAGGGAAGGGAAGGGAAGGGAAGGGAAGGGAAGGGAAGGGAAGGGAAGGGTAGGGAAGGGAAGGTTCCGGGAAGGGAAGGTAGAGGTTCGGAAAGGAAGGAAGGAAGGGAAGGGGAAGGGAAGGGAAGGGAAGGTTCCGGGAAGGGAAGGGAAGGGAAGGGAAGGGAAGGGAAGGGAAGGGAAGGGAAGGGAAGGGTAGGTTCCGGAAAGGTTCCGGGAAGGTTCCGGGAAGGGAAGGTTTCGGGAAGGGAAGGTTCCGGGAAGGTTCCGGGAAGGTTCCGGGAAGGGAAGGGAAGGGAAGGGAAGGGAAGGGAAGGGAAGGTTGAATAACAGAGTATTATACCAACATAAGGCATAAATAGCACAAGGTCTTGATTCGCTAATGCAGATATTTTAGAAGCAGTGTGAAATACAAAGCAGAAGGAGTTGGCAAAACTCTTTTATTAAATTGAGGAGAAGGAGACCTTAATAGACAGATGTCTATTTACTATCACAATTGAATGTAAAGAAAAAAGGGACAGTTTTAAAAACAATGTAGACTATTCAGAGTGTGGTGGTTGAACCTATCATTAAAAATTTTTTGAAAAAATTCTGGACAGGAAGACCTCAATATAGAACTGCATCAGTTACAAGAAGACAAAATGGATTTGAGAGTTAGCAAGGAAAAGTTATTAGTTGAAAGTGTAGCAATAAGATCCTAATTTTTTTATGACACATTTATAGGCCAAAAAAAAAAAAAAA
This sequence comes from Ammospiza nelsoni, assembly GCF_027579445.1. Lineage (NCBI taxonomy): Eukaryota > Metazoa > Chordata > Aves > Passeriformes > Passerellidae > Ammospiza > Ammospiza nelsoni. The sequence goes on along the minus strand of NC_080669.1, from coordinate 40,340,799 downwards.
GAGAGAAGAAACACCTTTATTGGATTCATATGTTACTTCTAAAGAATGCCTAGGAAGCAGGGCTGGGCAAGATTGCACTTTTTAAAAAATTATTCTTGACAGTAATACAAATTATGAGATATTTCAAGTATCTGCATAAAGACTTCCTTCCCCAGTTTCCAAGACTGAACCTTTAAGTTCCCACTCCCCTAATTTTTTTTCAAGGTCTCTGAAGGGATGCATTAACTTTACCAAAGTTAATTCCAAAGTGGAATACTCTTCTAGAGCAGAAGATGAATTGTAGATATAATTATTGCATACTCTGGAAAAAATAAAATATTTGTAATTAATGGGCAATGGTATTGCAATTAATGGAAAAGTATCACAGGAAATACAGTAATTTTTCCTCAAAGAAGAAAATAAGTATACTGTATCCCTAATATTATGATTTTTCCTCCATGTTGGCTTATGTTGTTCAGTTTTGGGGGCTCAAGACCTATGTGGGCTGGCCTTGGCCCCTGTCTCCTTTCAGCTTGCCTTAACTGGTGTCTAGTGGCCAAGTTACCATTGATGAACATGTGGGTGCTGCAGCGCTGTCAGTGCTGAATGTGGACAAGGGCAGAGGCTCCCAGAGAGTCCCAGTGTGACAACAGTGGACACTTACACAGAGGGAGCTTAGGAAAGGTGACCATATACTTTAGAGGCTTTAACTGGAAAACCACAAAAGCAAAATACATTGAGACACTGAAATGTATAAAACAAGATCTGCCCTCTCAGCTTCAGCAGTGAAAATGTAGAGACTTAACAGCTATCCAAAACTATACACCACCTCTCTGCTTTCAAGGAGCCTGCAGTCTCAACCTGAGGACCTGGGATGAAACCGAAGTGGAGAAAAGGTTACAGGTACTCGTGAGTTTTCTTGAACAAGAAGCTTCATTCTATTATTTACGAGGCTTCACTGTATTATTACAGCCTGTAAAGTGTGAGAACTGCTGCAAATGGACTAATAAATATATGCTTTATTTTGATTAGTTTGTTAAGACCTTAATTGGGCTAACAATTTTTTCCTATTTATGGAATACACTTCCTTTTGGCCATTTTTATAGTTATGATATAATGCCTATTTTTATAGTTATGATATAATAAACACATTCATTCTTTGTGTGCACTTGCACAAATTAATGTGCACTTTAATGCAGAGTTAAAAGCTTTTCTTGACAGATACAAAATGCTTGAGTTCATTATATTTTTGTTACAGAAATTAATCATTGCATTAATGGAATTTGACATTGTTATATACTTGGCAGTCACTTCTATCTCTCTTATCTGTTGAACATGAAAGAGTCATAACAAAATAATCTCAAAGGAAAGTATATTTTTAAACATATTTTTCTGCATTACTTACACGAATGTGGATTTGTGATTTAAAGATTCCTAGAGAAGAAGGCTGTAATTACAAAATATTACAGGTGATTAGGTTTTTAAAAAAATCAGGGAGCAGCTTGCATGCTCTTTTCTACTAATGAAGATAATTATCCACCAACACATCATGGAAAAATAATCTGGAATATGTTTGAAGAAATACTATAAAAGAGAATCAAATGGTCGAATTTGGATTTTTAGTACTAAAGTTGAACTCCAGGTTATCAGATATATGAACACAACTGAAAAAAACCACTATTGTTTTGTTAAGAGGGAATGGCAGTCTAATGGTCTTCCAGTGGACATTAGTTCATTAATATAGATTTAATACATACTTTTCTTTTTCTTCCACTCTATGATTAGTTCTGCTTATGGAGGATTCAGAATATTTTTTTTTCTTTTTACTTCATTAAAATTTTACCATACTCATGAGTTCATAGTTCAATGTGTTGTTTCATTATTATTACAAAATAGAGAAATACAAAAAAGTAAAACAAGATCTGTTCTTATATCTTTTATCCTATTTGTCCAGTTTCTCCTCAAAATAGGTGCAAACTGCCATTGAATGACTTGGCATTAGCTGGAAACTTCTTAATTAAAGAAGAAAAAAAAAAGTAGAATAACATCATGTGTATTATGCCTTAAAGCCCGCAGGAACCAGTTTGCTCAATAGCTGATTTCTTTCAAAGAGGTTTTCAGTGCCTTCCTGGAGGTCAGTCTAGACTTAGAGCTGCAGCATGCACTTGTACTTTAACTTATCCCTTCATCCCTCCCATCTAAACATGTGAATAATCCCTGAAATAAAGCAACTTTCTGATGAAATTATGCTTAAATTGTATTTTATGCAATTATTTGATTAAAATTTAAAAAACCCTAAATGCTAAAATTGAAATAAGAGTAAATATATGCCTTCTGAAATGCAGAGAAATCTATCTACCCAAATGACCTGAACTATCCTATATGGGACTGCTTCAGTGTAGTCATAGTGTCTCACCTCAGCATGGAACAAGGGAAGAGAGAAATGGTGTATGTCATATGAAAAAGACCATTATTGCACTTCCGGACCTTTGCTTTGTTACTTGAACATCGAACAAAGAATTCCAAAGTTACTTTTGCATTAAGTTAAATCAGAATCTAGAACCAGCAGAGAAATTCCTGGGCAAGTAAGTTCAATCACTTTCAACACTGCAACTGTTGTGCAACTCTTTTCTCAGCAGCCCCCAATTCACTACTTAGTCTCTCTGAATACTTTTCCTCTTTTGGCCATAAACTTGTTTTCTAGATGGAAGTGTTCATGGCCAATGCACACACACCCGTGCTTTGGCAGAGGCTGCCATTTCACTCCTTGTGTGCTCTTGCTTTCATGGGTCTATTTACAGACAACAGTAATTTCAATTGCGACTTTGATTTGTGAGAACAAAGTTTTTCAGATCCTTTTTGTGAGGTGTATTCTCTAACATAGAGTAATTCAAATTGTTTCCAAATTTGTTTCATATTTCTTAAAAAGAATCAAATTTTCATATCAGATTAGGTGAGTTCTTAGGATTTTTATGAACTTTTTGTTCTTTTCCTCTATCATACCTATACTTATAAAACCTGAACAGGCAATGACAGGTTTTTGGAACTAGAACTAAAATACATGATCCTGCCCTTTGAACTATGAAATTTCATTCTATTTGTTTTAATCTGGACCTTTTGAGAGTCATGTTCTCCTAGGTAGCTTAGTAATTTTGCATTTTAAAGCAATTTGGTGCCATTTGTCTACAGAAGTTCCTCAATTGTCTTATCATTCCCGGATTAACATCAATCTATTCCAATATAGTTGTCAAAAATGATTGTTAAATAATGACTACATTTTAAACTAGTCTTAGGAGAAAGTAGAATTTTATGCTGTCTGAGCTAGTAATCTGAATATACACCTGGGTTCTTGCAATAAGAACTCAATAAACTTGATAAAACTAAATAAAAATCTCCACATGGAAGTTTAGAATGCCAGATATTTATTACAAGAAAAAAAGGAAAGGAAAGATTCGGAAAGGAAAGGAAAGGAAAGGAAAGGAAAGGAAAGGAAAGGAAAGGAAAGGAAAGGAAAGGAAAGGAAAGGAAAGGAAAGGAAAGGAAAGGAAAGGAAAGGAAAGGAAAGGAAAGGAAAGGAAAGGAAAGGAAAGGAAAGGAAAGGAAAGGAAATAAGCAGCATGCAACTGGATACAATGTACAGAGATATGCTTTCTCTATAAATATCTTCTGAAGTAGTGATCAGTCTAAGTGAATTCTGGCAAACACATTGGAGGGGAGGGGTTTTTTTTTCTACAGGAAAATCTGACATTTTAGTAAGCCTCTGACTTCTATTCTCTACTATATTTCTTAGCAGTGAAAATGTATCTAAGGAAGAGATATTTTCCAACCCAGTAAATGGATACAGCTCTAATCAGTGCATTACTTTACAAAGCTAAAAAAACCCCAAACCTCTGTAGCTGTGGAAATGGACAAACCACACCCTTTGAGAAGGTGCGTGTTTCTTCTTTGAACAGCATTACAAGTGACAACTATTCCATATAGTTACACTGGCTAAAAAGTCACTTAATTTCAGTGAAAAATAAAGGCAGGCTAGTTATTAAGATGGAAATGTGAAGTTTCATCATGCAGATGCGTAGCACTTGCAGTAAACCCTGCAGATGTGCCCATCTCCAATGCTATGTACTCAACTCTCAACTAGTTAACTAATATATTTCGTACTAATAAAAAGCAATATCTGTGCTTTGCTTTAAGTTTAGTTGAGTGGATTTTTGAATACATACACATATTCATGTTTAATTCCAGTACTTTGTAACCGAAAAAGAGAAGCTAGACACAGTTGTCATGGAGGAACAAACAGGAAACCATAAAGAAAATTATTAACGGAAATGAAAAGTTTGAATGGTTGCAGAGCACTATTTTATTGCTGCCTATCAAGTAAATAGTTTACTTGCTCCCTAAGTTTCTGTTTCAATTATTTTTAAAATAAATGTCCTACCCCTTATTAAGTAAAGCACAATATTTCAATATAGCCCAAGAAGAGATACTTAAGACTACACTTAGAAAAAACCTCCAAACACAAAGCAGTTATGGGATGAAAGGTGTAGGGACTGATTTTTTCTTTTGCTTTTTCATTAATGTTGGCCCTTAACAAAAATATAATTAAAAATTCTTGTTCTTACATTGCTTTCTGCCACTAATAGACAGTTCCTCACCTACTAGGCAATCTTTAGATATTTATGATTTTTTTCTTCCATGCTTCTTTAAAGGAGTTTCAGAAAAACAAAAGTTCATTGTTCAAACCATAATTTTGCATTCTGCTTTATAGAAGACTTTAAAGGTTACTGAATTCTAAATAGAGTGCTTATTAGTACTTATTTAAAAAATTACAATTTGGCTATTTTTCAACACAAGGGCTAATGGGCTAGAAAGAAAATAAAGAGAGCAGTATGAAAAATCTTTAGAATTTGGCTAATCATTTAAACAACATGAAAGTTATGTTGAATTACAATGCTTACAATAGCTGGAAATGAAGTCCTAGCTGCTATAACATCATTTATGGATGCTGCTTCATCAAGGAGACTAAAAGTATTGTTTGGTTTATTATTAGAATTCTGCTTCTAGAGTTGGTTTTAGTTATCATTTAGGCAAAGGTTGCTGTGACTCTTTTAAAAAATAGATGTTTTTTTATTGTTTTTATAAAATAACATGAGGCAAACCAGTTGTGGGGCTTATTGTCATCTCCTTTGCAAGGGGAGACAGCCCTTTCCAACAGAGAACACTGCAACTATGTGTCACTAATGAGTGACACATAATCTAATCATATATGGACTGATAAAGCACAAAGATTTTTAATTAACACAGTGGTTACAGTGTGGAGAAGTTACATAGACTATAATAATGAATCAGGAGTAGTTCCAAGGAACAGTCCTGAAAAATGCAGGTGTTGTACATTTTTAGTGAGAAATATTAATTTGAGTCACTCTTTCCTTTGCAATAGCCCAACATCTGTGAGAATAGATTTTAAAAGTGTTTGTCTTGACTGAAAACTCCAAATGGGGCAGAATCTTTATATGTCTAATATGAAAACAGAAAGTTGTTCTAGCCTTGCATATTTTTTCCTGCTCCAAAGGGTAGACACACAAAACTGAAATGTGGCTTTCCCTGATGGCAGATGCTAGCAATCATACTGATTAAAAACTTCCACCTCATAATTTCTTATCTAGCTTTATATTCCAAAGTAATTATACCATCATTTTTGTATTTTGTTTTGTTCTAAAAGATGCTCTCCATTAATCAGGACAGTACTAAAAATGATGTCATTGCAATGGAGAAATCTTTGAGCGCGCTGAACCTTTTCCTGGCCAACTGTGTGGCGTTTGTAACAGATAACACAGCTAATGCGAGAAAACCACAATGGTGTTCTTGAAGGAGTGCAAGATGTTAGACCATATGTTCACAGACATGCAATGTGCCTTGTCATGTAGGTCATTTTGTTGCCAGGAACACTGTCATAACCCTAAGACAATATGAACCAGAAAAAATGGGATTTACTAAAGGATACTCAGAGACAGAAGCATTTCTTAAATCTCTAATTTTTAACTGGCAGTTGGAACTCCAGTATTTTGACCTAAAATAAAAAATTGTGGTAGAACTACTTGGAAAGAAGTTTTTTCGAGTGTGGCTAAATGTGCAGATAGGTGTGTACCAGTCAGCTATTTTTATTTACAGAAACCGGTCATCTTTGTTCATATTGTGTAAAATCCTATTGCTATTTTTGGGTGTCTGCATTCAGCTGTGTGCAAGGTAGTAAGAACATATGCATAGCTGTAAGAGAAAAAAATGTCCTGTTTCAGGGGTCCCATTAAAGATTATCAACACTTGATTATCAAAATATTAAGCAATTAATGAAAATTGAAAGAAGTATTTTATGAAATAAAAGTAGAATGCATTCCATCAATGTAAGTTCATTCCTCATAAAAATTCTTGTCCCTCTTTTTGCTTCCTCTTTCGCTAAAAGACTTAACTCCCTTCATGCAGGAAAAACATCCCAAATTTATTTTAATGTGTAACCTTAAAATGCTGTAGCTATGTGGTCAAAAAAGAGAAATAAAAAAAATAAAAAACAAAAGCAAAACCCAAAAATCCCATAAACTCCCTCTGTAAATGCTCCTCTGAAGGTACATGTATATAACATTGCATATATCTATTAACTATAGGGATAAAATAAGTTAATTAGATATAGGGATAAAATGAGTTCATTAGATTAGTGAATTAGATTAGATTAGATTTATGTCTATCTTTAGTTTTTTTATTTAGATGAGTCATATTTCTAGAGCAAGAATTGTGCTAATAGGAAGTAAATTTTTTTGCACTAAGAAAAAAAAGACACACACAAAAAAAAAAAAAGATAATCCTAACAGATTTTACAGAATATATCATAATCCAATGTAACACTTAAAAAAAAAAAAATGGAGGAAGGAAACACAGTCAAATAAAAATGGTTTTAAAGGTGTTGTGGGACTGGTCTTTTTGGACAGAATTATCAGAAACATTTCTGGGTAAATGCTTTGTAATCCCTGAGGAGAAAATTATTTTTTGCATATTTACATGTACACACGTATTACTGCTGACTCTGAAAATTAAGCTAAAGCTATCTGCAAAAGTAGAATGCATAATATCTATACCACACTGAAAATATTTAAGACTGTCTGCATAGCAACAACAGGAAATTCATAATATTTTAAAACAATTATGAAGAGAAGCTGTTCTGAGGACAGCTAAATGGTTCCGTACTTGTAGAAATATTTCTGATACTTAATTTTACAGATGCTTATTCTTTTTCATTTAACTGACAAAAAACCCCATCACCTTTGGTGTGATGGCTTGATATAGTTCTAGTCTTTTTCTAATAATTCAGCAAGCTACAATACATAACAAGAACCAAGATTTAAAAAAAACCCTGACTGCTTATGAAAAAATAGTGTAATTTTATTTATTTATGGCTTTTGTAGTGATGAAGAATATCTCAATTAGAAAATTATTATGAATATGACAAAATAATATTATATATTATTATAATAAATGAAAGCCACATAGAACTATTACATAACTTTTAAATATATTTTTGTCAGTGAAACAAACAGTTCCCTTGATATAACTTAATTTTTAAGTGTGCTCTTTTCCATTCTTGCAGGGTATTTTCTCTGAAAATACGTCATCTGTATTTTTACTTTACCCGATGTGATAATTAGTCAGATGAAAAAGTCACAGTGAAAAAATAGTATCTATGCATGAAAAAGAATACATTTATTGTTTAAAGCTCGATAAATTCTACATTTAATCAAAGTTTATGTCATAGTACATAAAACAATAACTCTAATTCTAATTCCCCTCAAATCCAGAAAAACAATAATTTAAAGGAATGCAAAAAGCATATCTGTAAGATTTTTCAAAACAGAATAAAATTTTCTGAAAGTTGCTAGAGCATGAGTATCCCTGTGTATTTACAGATGAAGACGTTTCTACTCATTTTCACATTGCCATCTCAGATAAATGTATTCCTGATGCACACAGTCACAGTTCAGAATTTTGTTGTTTTTCTCTCAAACTGCCTCATGAAGATTACCATTTTTATTGAAAAGAATCAGAGTTTATGCATAAATTAATGACAGAGTTTTTGAAAGTTTCCTCTACTTAGGGGACAAGAATGATGACAGCATTTCTGACAGTAGCTTGACTAGCAATCAATTCACAAGAGAGTTAGATGACTTTAGAAAGTGATTTTTGACTTCAAGGTCATTTTAGCTGTCATGATGGTTGAACAAGCTGTCTTACCACTTTGACCAATGACTTCCTAAGCTGCAGGTCAAAGTTTGAATTTCAAGGCTTGGACCAGAAACAGTTGCAGTTCTCCCCTTCTCATACACTTGACCCTGCAAAGAAACTTCTGGTTTGTGCGAAAGGGGTTCCTAGGAAGCTAAATGTATTCTTTCTATTCAGCAAGAGATATTTTAAGCTACTTGAAATCCCACTCTATGGAATTTAATGCCTATCAGTAACTGACCCAACCCCAGCAGTGTTCAAAGCCAGACTTTATAAATCCTTAAGCAACCTGGATTAGTGCGAGGTATCCCTGTCCATGAACGTGAGGCTGGAGCTAGAACCTTTCCAACCCCACAACAAACTATGATTATGATTAAATAAGACCTTTCAGGTGATAAAAGGGTGATGACTATTTAGGCCTATGCATGGTGACTTTGTCTAACACAAAATTTCTATGTCATCAATGAACAGACAAATTTAAATCTGGTGGTCATGGTAACACAATGCTTAATAAAACCTAATTCTAATAGTTGATTGTTTTCAAATAAGTATGAGATCATTAAAATTCACTAGAAAGCCTTGCTTAAGCTACTCCTAAGCAAATGCCTTATGGAAGGTGTTTAAGTAAAAATGTCCTGTCATATGAAAGGTATATGTGTGGTGGTTTCAGACTTTAAATCCAAATAAATATTACTTACATTACCTCTACAATAAAAGTAAAACCTGATCCTCAGAAAGAAATGACATGATAAAATGACTGTAACTTTACTCCCTGCTTAACACTATTTTATTCTTTTCCAGCCTAGGGTATCAGGAGATGGCTAGTTAATGACATTGCTTCATTTAGTATTGGTCTTGAAAAAGAATGTCACATATTCTAATGCATAAAAAAGTGCTTCTTGGTTTTACTGCCCCCCTGCTTGCAGATTTGTCAATCACAGATGTAAGTTGATTAAAGGTAGACAAAATTTAGCTCAGTCTTTGGATTTGAAATGAAATATAAAAGGACTGATGCACTGATCCTTGTATTGTGATATTTGCCCCTTCTGCTTTTCTGGGACAGAACTGAAAACAAACAAGGACATTAACAAGCATTGTAAAGACCCACAGAATGCAACAGATGGGGGGAACATGGGTGGAAACAAATCTGGCAACTCCCCAACCACTATTTAAAAAATATCAAACAGGTTTCCTGAACCCCCAATAAGGAAGACTTCTCTAAGATGTGTGTGTTGTTTAACTGATTATGCTCTATACAGGTAACGATATTATAGTGAGTACTCAAGCATGCTATCATTCATTCCCATTCCTTTTTTTATAAATCTGCTGTACAGCTACAGAACAACAAACTCAGATCAGCCATTATATGGGAACAGATAGAAATGATTTTCTCAAAGAGCTGACTTATCCTATCTTTGAAAGAGTTGTATGAGTTTATGGATTGGTGTACAATATAACTGGCAGATGGAGAGATTGAAGTTATTGAAGAGTGAATTATCAAGTCAAGAAGTACTCTCCTGTCTAATCACACACACTTCCTGCAACTGAATCAAAAAAGAATAGTGTCTGCTCATTTAGGTATAACTAAATATTATTACATATAAAGATGCTACCATTTTATGGGTAATTTACAGAGAGGACTAATACAGAGAGACTAAATGTAATTACTGTGATATTTAAGGCTTTGGAAACAGGCTTTGATTTATATGGTCTTAGGTATTATGGCCAAAGAAGCTTTTCTTAGAAGAATCTGCCTCCAGCTTTAACTGTTCTTATTTCTCTGCACTGAATGTTATTTTTTTCCTTACAGTGAATAATCAGTAATAGTATAGTGATGTCCATACTTTTCAAAAGCTGTTAGCTCATACTTTGGTATCGTATGAACAACATTTCAGGTCCTTTAAGAAAAAAATAGTAATACTACGAGGTTGTATTTTGTCTTCTAGAAAGAAAAGACGGTGACTTCTTAAGCACAAGGGTTAAGGAGTATCTTCTAAAATTTGTCAGTGCAATGGGAACATTGTCAAATTTTCTATTCCTATGGTTTTTGTTCTTTGCTCTGTTGGTGCTGACATGTTTTTTTAAAGACTTGTTCAAACTAATACAGTAAGGAAGAAGTCCAGAGAGCTGTCTATATGTCTGATAGCAGTCATTTGGTCTGGACAAATCAGAAATTTATGATAATATATAAGAATTACAACTGTTTTCCAACTTGATATAGAGTGAAACAATAACTTGCAGAACTGGAAACTCAAGTTTCAGAACATATGACAGCTACTTTTTTTTTTCAAGGATCAGTTTATAAACACAGTCCTTTTTTTGTACTACATAAATAATACAGAAATATAATTAAATTTCTCAATCTTTATAAAAATTTCATATACAAAATAGTCTTTCCATTAGTATATTTTACTAATAGGTACAACTTCATTCATTAAAAGTATAATGTTTACATTCAATGCAGCCACAAGAAATACATTTCACTGCTTCACCACTACATTTCAGTAGTTCTTGTTGTTATCACTCTTCAAAAATTCTAAAATTTATGAAACATAAAAAATTCAATGAATCTAAACATAAAAGCATCATATCATAAAGCAGTTATGAAACTGACTTAACCAAAAGATAAGAAGTATATTAAGAACTGTCTTCAGCAGTACTTCCACAATCACTAAAGTAATGTAGGGAAAATAAGATCTCATAGCCAAATTTTAATATTTGATTCTCAGAGTTTTATAGTATCTGCATTGGTACACCAAATAACTTTGTCCATATTGTGTATTATAGTTTCTCCTTTATTAAACAAAACAGAACATAACTCTTTAGAAGCCCATGGCTTCTAAATTTCAACTGAAATATAAAATTCTAGTTCAACTAGTTCAGTTGTGTAGATAAAATTTTGTAGTTACCTGAGGAAGATATTGGCTTAGTCTTCAGATTTTAATGACTAGCCTGGAAAAGTGCATTCTCCTCATTAATAAATAGCAAAACAGCATGCTATGTACAGGTGTACCTATTCTACATACTTGAACAACCTGTCCACTCTGGGCATGAAAGGGAGTGCAACATGACTGACTGCCTATCACTGTAAGGCTGCTCAGATTTTGTAAACAATGTCTTCAAGAGGCCTCAATGCACTACAAGCAATTGCCTGCGATGGTACTCATTGAGGAATAAATTTAATTTACAATCCATCCACCAACAATGCTGTTAAGGATAAGGAGAAATTCATAACACCTGGAGTCCCATCAAAATAAAAACAAGGCTCCTGTTAAACTACAAATTTACATATTTTTCCCTCTGCAATATTCTCATCACCCTGCCTGTATACCTGCACTATATTTTAATAGGTTGCTGTCAAATAAACTCAATGAGATTAAGTAACACATCGGAAAAACAATTTGGTGCATTTTTTCACTCAAATTCAACAAATTTAAGGTGTATAGAAGCACCACTATGTTGCTCAGCTAAATAAAGGATTCTCCCAAAGTAGAGGTTAGTAGCACAAATCAATAAAATTGAAATATGCCTTCTGTTTCTCTTTCAGCACTACAATAATTTTAGTTCAGGGAGCATTTACCTTACAGATTTTAAACCCAAAAATAAAGCTGCAGAATAAGTTGAGAATATAAGAATGTTAAACATCAGGTTTTCAGAAGAGGAAAAGTCAGACTAATACATATTTATCTTGAGATGTGCTGTAGACCAAATAATTTCAAAGAAAATTGTACCATTTTTCATGTATTCAAAAAGGGATGTACATTTTAACTTTTAATTGCTTTTTAAAATTATCAGAATATAAATCCTTTTTACTGTCTTAATACTTTCCTTCAGATTCTAAAATTCTGAAGGTGGAATGGAAAAAATATGAAAAAAAGAATCCTGTGCAGCTGAGATTTTAATTTCTACTAATGACCAGAAAAGCTATTTTAGATGCAATTATAGTAGTAAATACAAATACAGCTGTCTTTCTACGAAGAAATAAAAAATGTACATACACATTATAAAAATGCATCTACAGTGTACATACTTTAATGACACAGTGATCAAACAAGTAGATCATGGACTCATTTTAACTTGAAAACAAAACTACTTTGAAAATAATAAAGTAATTTATTTTAGATAGAGAGGATTATTAGTCAAGTTTTGGAAATCTCACCAGTGCATTAGTCAACAGACTTCTTCCTCTGCCATATACACTTTGGGAATTTCTGAATATGGTTATGGTGTACAAACAACAGTACAGCTCCACTGAACTCATATTGTCAAAAAGACATTAGAAAAGATAAAGGATTTTCAAGTATTAATAACAATAATAGTCACAAAACCAGCCATTTGTGAAACAAAGTGTTTTCAAAGATTAAGAAACAGATATTAAGCATCTAAATGAGCAACAAAAAAAGATATATATAATCCACATTTATGTTTTAAAGGTGACACTCCTTGGTTTGGCAGACAGATATTTTATCCTGTCTTTCCCATAAGCCTTTCTAATGCTAATTTTAAGCTACATTTTTTTTTTCTTTTGGAAATTGTCACTAGCCTACACTGAAAAGTCTCTGGCACCATCTTCCTGACACCTGCTCTTGAGATATTTATATGTTTTGATGAGATTCCCTTCCCAGTCTTCTCTGCTGGATCCTCTCCAGTAGTTCCTTATTTTTCTTGTACCAAGGGGCTCAGAACCAAACACAGTACTCCAAATGTGGCTTTTTCTAAGTGCTTATGACTGTGGATATCTTATTTTCCAATAGAATCCTAATTTCATCTAGAATATGAAAAGACATTCCAGTTTTTGCATCATTGATGTTTGACTACTGTGAATTGCAGTAAATCATTACACTTCTCATATCCATAAATTATTTTCTTAAAAAAATTGGTAATTTTTGACAGTTTGGTGTGGTATGAGAAAAATAAAGGAAATAAATATTGGTTCCAGTTCTAATAAAAGCTTCAATTCGGATTTTTTTTAAGTGAGGATGAAATTGAAATGTTAAAATTTTCAGAATAAGCCTTCCACTAATTTAAATATCTAATAGGTCTGACAACAAATATTCCTCTCTTTCAGTCTTGATAGGAAATATAAACAGATTTTTAATAGCTCAGTAAAATCACTGGGTCTAATTCTGATGTCTAACTTGATGAACTCAAATTAATATTGATGTTTACTGAATGAATCCATAATTTTCCATTACTTAAAAGCCAATCCCAATTTTCCATGATGGCAACAAATTTTTATAGAAGATGAAGAGTTTCTTATACAGATCCAAACTTCATTTTATTCATTTAAGCAAACTCCAATGAGAGGCAGGGGAAGGAAAAAAAAGAGTTAAGCAACTGTAGATTTCAAGTCTTGAAATCATCAACAAAATCCCAATTTTTGGAGAAAGGGTAGTACAAGCAAGTTACATTTATAAAAAATGTCTTTCTTTGGCTTTTAATTATATTCACATTCTAGTTTCCTATAGTAGAAAAAAAATTCAGTTTATGAAGGCAAGAGATACTATTCCTGAAAAAGTCTAGTTGAGCAGCTAGAACCAGTGTATTTGGTTAAGTACTTAATATTTTATTTGTTTTCTCTAAAAGCTGGTGTATTTTCTGTTAAAGGAACAGGAGTATCATTTGTGTGTATTCCTGATTAATACCTGGATCCTGCATTGTTTATTCCCTTTTTTTCCAAACTCTTTTATAGGATTATGCAGGTGTAGAAGTGCAGACCATCGGTTCACAGTGCCTAGGAGAATATCAGCAAAAATTTCCCTTTGAGTGCAGATATTAGAAGGAGCTTGAAAGAATACAGAAGGATGCTCTATGGTTGAAAGCAAACTGTCTGTATATCAAGGGCCAGAGTTTCATTGTAGCATGAGTCTTACAAAACTGACAATGGGTACAGTGCAGTAACATCATTCAGTTGAAAAATGCATGTCTGTGTTGATATCAAAAGGATGACATCAGACCATAACACTGTCTGGATGAAACCCTAACAGAATTATTTTTGAGTGCTGCCATTGTGCTCTGTCAATCTCTGGTAATGGATTTTTTCCCTCTGGTTAATCTAGCATGAATTTTTTGATGTTTCAGGTCTTATTGAAAAATAAGGGTTTCGTGTGTTGGTCGGTACAAACGGAATTTTGATAATTAATCCTAAAATCATATATTGGTTGGAAATCTGAAATGCTATAAAATAGTACTTTTTTAATTATAAAAAGTAAAGATGAAAAAGTCTGTGTGGTGGGTACTTACTAATGTAAGTCAAGGCAAAAACCTAGATTGTGATTGATTGTGAAAAGAATGCTTAACCAGACCATGTAAATTTTTTCAGTCATTGTCTTTTTTTTCGAGGGAAGAGTATGGCAGATAATGTGGGATTAAGTCGTAAAACCCAAATCCTAATTAAGACATATATCTTAACATAAATCATAGATCTAAAATAAAACTTGAGCTGGAGGTAGAGCAGGTGTGGATGAGTCTTAGTGTCATTGAACCACCCTAAAGGAGTAGGAAGATGGTCATAAAGCAACTGACTTTCTCCTAGGATCCTCACCTGAATTCTATTCCATTTAATGCATTTCACAATCAAGTGGACTACTAATGGCAGACTTGTTTATTAAAAAAAAGTTACATCAAATGAAAAAATCATGTCATAAAGACAAAATTAAATCCAATTTATTACTGACAGTAATTAAATGGTAAGTAACTTCCTAAAATAATACTTAGATCAATACAATGTAAGAACATTAAAAAATGCCTGTATTGAGTCAAGATCAGCCAAGTATCTTGACACTCTCTCTGCCAGTGGCACAGGAATGTTGTTTTTATGATGCTTCTCAGATTTCAGTGTTAGAAGGAACATGAAAAAGGCAAGAGCCAATTTCTAAACTTTGTCAGCAACACTCTCTGGGTGCCTGAATATTTTCTACTTTCTTTCACTCACTGGGACAGGATTTTTCTTTGGTTGTGTAAAATTGTGCTTTTATTTACTCAATTGCTATCTCTCTGGAGCAGCAGATTCAACTAGCTTTTAAGATAGCCACCTTCAGGGGGCTGTGTAACATTCAGGACTATTAATGGATGCAGCCTTAATGTGTTTTTTTGTTGACTGCAGTACAAAATAATAATAGTTTTCTGCTGGGAAGAAAATATACTTGGTCTATTTCTGACAGCCATTAAGGGACTTGGCTACTCAAGGGAACAAGCGCAGGGACAAGCTTTTGCATGTTTTTGGAACCATGTAATCTGACTGAACCTGTAGTACTTGTGAGAGCTGTGAAACTAAAGATTCTCAGTCTTTGAACTTCCTGAGTGGAATTTGTTGCTAAATTACATTCATAAAATATATGCTTTTAATTACCATAGCTTTAAATCATCCTTTGTTGTTGAATCAAACATGAATACACTGGCAACTTAGAGATGCTAAATCTGCTGAACTGTGTTATGCATAAATTTCCATTAATCTTCCAACCATGTTTTTTTAAACAATTTTCAATTTTGAAGGAATATCTTAAGAAAAGAGAAATCATCTGAAAATGCATTAATGAAAGATTCAAAACATTTTCCAAGATGGGAGGTGATGATATAAAAAGCCATGAGGGAACAGCAACACTTGCATCTCTATTTGTTTTTTCTTTACCAAAGCTCCCTTCATTTAGATGCACTACCCATACTTATGCAGCTCTTTTGCTCATTCATTTGTTCATTCACTACCAACAAGGGGCAGATTCTCCTGAACTGAATATGTGGGATAAGTGCTGAAATTTCTATTGCATGCATTCACTTGACTGGAAATGTATGCATATGTGCAATATAAAATTTAATGATCATGCTAAATATTTAAGTGTTAGCAAAATGCACCAACACCTGCCTCCTTCCATATAGTACTTAATGTCTTACACATCAAGACATTGCAATTCTTGTGTTTCCTAAAGCATATTTTATAAGTAGTTTTTAATCACAAAGAAAAATTGAGCAATAATCACTCGAGCATTTGAAGAAGCTGGCCATGTTTTGTTGTCATTGAATTTATATAACCATTCCTGGTTTACTTAATGTGACACTAGTAGCAGACCAATTCTCTGTCATGATTTTCTCTTTTCTCTTCACAGCCACAAGTGCCTTAGAATAAAGTAGCTTGTTTTATATTAGATGAAATACATACAATTGCACAGAACAATTTAAAAAAGAATTAGTAAATGTCTGTATTAATGTATAGGCGCTAATTGCAATCAGTTACTGAGAATCATCTGCTAAAAGGTAAGTCCTTTTAAGGCTGCTTGATTAAAATATAGTGTTTGCCTGTCCTGCCAACTAGTGTGAAAAATATTTTTTAAAACATACATTGCATCTCTTCCAACATTAATTTATCTAGCACTCTGAAGCTGAAATGGTTACTGTAAAAGCAAGTTGAATCTGCTGCTAAAGAGTAATAAGAAATACATTTTTATACAACCAAAGAAAAGTTCTGTCCCGGTAAGTAGAAGAAAGTAGGAAATACTCAGGCACTTAGTGTTGCTGACAAACTTGAAGAACAATGTCACATTTGGAGACTAAGATGACACACTCATTCACAAATTCATTTGTGTTTAGTAAGGAGGGATAGAAAGATTAAAGGAGTGTAGTCCTAGGCATTAAAGATATGCAACTTAGGTCTTGTTTCTCTGCTATTACACAGATGGCACTTCCTGCTAATTTAATTACCTCATTTTCCTCCCCATTAATTTTGTGGTGCCTGGGTGTGTTCTGGAAAGAGGTGCACTTCTACCATGAACCCTTGACAGAACTTCTGTAGGCTTCTACTTCAGCCTCTCAGTCACTTTCACTGTGTGCCAATATGATGTAAAGTGTGCAAGGGCATAGCTATTTACAGAGGCAATTCTTTGAGCTGCTTGCTGAAGGTGAAATCCTAAGCCATAGAAGTTAGCATCCAATTTAACTATTCTCTGATTAACTAACTTGCCCATGACAATCTATTTGTGAGCTGTCTGTTCTGAAAAAACATCATGCTTTTATATTCTCATGCTCTTGCTGATTCAAACTTATACTCAGAAAAGTTTGTTTTGCAGCCTTGAAATACAAAAAATGTACTGGACAAATAGTTACAAGTTGAAATATATTAATAATACTGGGGGACAACTACTACTACTACTACTACTACTACTACTACTACTACTACTACTACTACTACTACTACTACTACTAATTCTACTAGTGCAAGTTTAAATTTATAAATGCCACTACAGAGGTCATCATTACAGAAGTTTGGCAGTAGAAAGTTAAGGAAATATTCATCTGTAAAACCAAGACAGTAAAATTAATTAAAAAGAAAAAAGAGGGTATGACAAAATTTGTAATTGCAAAATAATAATAATAAAACCCAAGTAATCGCACCTCTTTTTTATTTTTTTAAATGTATTTTTTAATTTGGTACAGTCATAGTGATATTTAAGGCATCAATTTGATAATGTAAATCATACCCTTATATTTTATATGAAGAAAGTATTGTAAAAGAACAAGATACAATAACCAAAAGCAATATCTAAAACCACATATAGATGTTATTTTACCCTCAAGATAGCTAAAGCCCCTAGAATGGCATTGATATGAGTGTTTAGTAACTATACGAGTATTTACTTTGACTTTCCCTGCACCTGTAGGAATGCTGGGATATAGTTGAAACTTTGTTTGCATTAATGAAACAATTTCTGGCATCCACAGCTGTCTTGTGCAATAAGGAAAATGAATATTCTCTAACAAGCTAGAATCCTCTTGTGCTGCTGCTGGTGGTTTCTAATTTTACTACAGGCACAGTTCCTCAATGCTTCAGCTCATTACAGAGACAAATATCGCTCAGTTACAGGTAACTTTTCATTCTAACGTGCTTATGCCACGGATGTCTGTGCTTCAGAGATATTCTGTTTTGCACCTGAAATTACTTTCTGTGCTACAGCTATGAAGTGTGATTAGAAAAAAAGATACTGCAATTTAGATAAACCCCCTCTAAATGGCTCAACTGAAACAAAGCTGAAAATGAAGGTATAAATGGCTGAAGTGATTAAGACTGTCAAGTTCTCCCAGGTCCTGTTAGAGAATGAAATAGCTGATGGATTATTATTTATCCCTGAATGTGAGTTTTGGGGATTTAATTAAAGATGTTCTATTATATTTTTCAAAGCCTATTTGAGGCTGTGAATCAAGACCTGCAATAACAGAATGTGGTATTGTTAATGGAAAAAAATGCCTAACTAGAAACTTCAGAAATGTCCATTTTTTAAACTGTAATTTGACTGCTTGATTTTTCCCTTTATAGGAGTCAAAGAACAAGATGATGTTAAGAATGTCAGATTTTTTTGTGAAAAGTGAATATTTGCTACCTATTATAAATACTGCTTTGCTCACTGATCACTATTGTTACTGTAAAAAAGAAAGTATATAAATGTATCTTAAAATGAAAAGAGAAGATATCCTTACAATACGCACATGATCAATGGCTGCAAATAGGATCACAAAAAAGCTATTAGTAAAAGGATAACTTTCCTTATTAATAAAGTTCTTCAACACACATGGAAAGTATAAGCACAGCCATGGGACTCCATTTCAAGAGGAGAATGCACCACATTTTCCAGAAAATTTGAAATAGAAATAAAAATTATTACTAAATTTGCAGATCACAAATGATAGTTTTTAAAGTGCTTATATAACAGTAATCAGGGGGAAAAAAGTGGAATTTAGTTGAAATAAAATGCCAAGCTCTCCTCATCTAGCTTAGCTAAACTACGATGAAAAAAGACAAGCCAGGCAGCACTCAGTATAAACTGTGATGACCTGATTAGGTGCCAGAGGAGGCTAGGTTAATTATCAGACAGAAAATTAAACCTCCAGCTGCAGCTTATTCAGTAAAAGTTTTCTTTTTGAAAGGTCTATAACTACAAACAAAGGAATAAAACGACATTTTACCTTTAGGGAAATACTGCGACACTGTTCTGTTGTATGAAGAAGAGCAAAGAGATTCACTGAGGAGAAAAAAATAAACATTTTATTAAAGTGCCACATGAGGGAGCCTAGTTGAACCATGTATATTTTTTGGGTCAAACACATAGGCCATTATCATCTTCTATCAGTTTTAAGGAAGTGAGCAAGGCAAGATAGTGTGGCCTGAAAACTGAAGAATCTCTTTTTCCACTGGCTCACACTTTTTGTTTCTACTAGGATAGTAGTCAGGATTCACTTTGCCACATAACACATACTTTTTGGAGGGATCATTGATATAGGGACAAAAGTTTCTGGAGTTTCTCAAGAGACATGGGTATACAATCAAGAATTGATCTCCACCAAGTACTTGCTTTCGTTGAGCAACTGTTATACCTCTCAAAACTCTGTGTCGAGACTACAGTACATTGCAGACAAATTTAGTTTAAGAGGTTAATTTAATATCTGCAAATCTGCCTTATCCATTTGAAGGTTGGCTTGGATAAAATGGAACTTGCCTCAGAACTTGAGTTGTGAATCTGGTGCTCAGAACTAGCTGTTTATGTATGAGTGTGCATGTATGTATTTGAAGTAAATATCTACACACAAATCAGAACAGTTGATAATGATTTTTTAAAAGGAACTCTGTAAAGGATATCTATATAGAGATTCTTGTTTGATCCAGTTCAAATTTTATCAACACTTTTGGCTGATGAACATAGTCACAATTGATAATGTTTACCACCATGCACGTGTTGAGTAAATCACCAAAAAACTCTATCATGTATTTTGAATGCCCCTTCAATTATTTTTCTAAGTAAATACATTGTTTTGAACTTCAGTCTTCTAATATGCAAAAAACTTACACTACAGTTATGTTATTTTGGAAAAAAGAAAAGCACAGGGGAGAAATTCCGTATGTATCAAAAGTTTTGAAAAATGTTATGTAGGAATAATTATTTGTTTTAAAACACACAAAGAAACTAACAAAATATGTTTTATTATGTTACTGGAACCAGTTTTCAAAGGAAAAATTAACCATATTGACAAGCTAATGGAAAAGGGAAAATGCAAATAAGGTTGTTAATATAGTTAATTTTTCTTCTGAAAACATTTTTTGATGGCCTTTATCCGGCAAACTATCCCAATACATTAGGAGTCAAGATTCTTGGGACAGCAAGGAAGGCACACAAAAAGCTCATCTATCTTGGACCCCAGGAGAGAAGATCTTTAGCATCAAGGATCTGCTTGGTAGAATACTGTGGCATACAGCCTTGGAGGGAGGAAGGGCTCCAGAAGGATGGTAAATATTCAAGAATCACCTCTACATGCTCAGAAATGGTGCATGCAAACAAAAAGGACATCAGGCAAAAATACCAGGAGGCCTGCATTAAAAAAAAAGGAGATTCTGGATAAAGTCAGACCAAAAGTGAAACCTGCAGAGGATGGAAAAAAGGACATGCACTCTAGGAGGAATACAAAGAAACTATCCAAGATTACAGGGATCAGGTTAGGAAAGCTAAAACCCTGATGAAATTAAATCTGGCCAGTGATGGGAACAAGAAAACATTCTAATAGCTAAAAGAATTGGTGATAAAAGTAAGACTAGGCAAAATGGGGGTTCTGTCTGGAAGAAATCTAGAGATCTGTTTACCCACAAGGTGGAGAAGACTGAGATTCCTAATTACATGTTTGCTTTGGTCTTCACTGTCAAGTGCTCCAGATACTGTGTCAAAAAGGCAAAGGCAGGGACTGGAGAATGAAGAGTAGCCCATTGTATGATAAGATCAGGTTTGGGACCATCTAGGGAACCTGAAGGTGCATAAGTTCATTGAACCTTGATTAGAGGCCTCTGTAAGTCTTGAGGAAACTGACGCTTGAAGTTGCTATGCTACAGTATAGTTGACATATATGAGAAGTTGTGACAGTCAGATGGATTTCCTACTGCCAGAAAAAGGAGAAAGATAACATCAGTTTTTAAATAGATGAGAAGGGAAGATCTAAGGAAGTACAGGCTGGAAGTCTCACTTCTGCGCTTGGCATAATTGTGGAACAGATGCTTCTGAAAATTATTCCAAGGTAGATGTAAAATAAAGAGGTGATTGGTGACAGCCAGCCAGGCTTCACTAAGGGTAAATCATGCCTGAAAAACCTGGAAAAGGCAACAGACATAATCTACACGGTACTTTTTCAAAGTGTTTGACTCTGTCCCACACAACACTTAGTTTCTAAATTGGAGAGTCAATTGGGTTTGACAGATAGACCACTCAGTGAACAAGGAATTGGCTGAGTGGTTGTACTTAAAGTCTTGTGTTCAATGGCTTGATGTCCAGATGGATATCAGTGGTATTCCTCAGGTGCTAGTATTGGGATGGTGCCATTTAACATTTTTATTGGCAACATGGGCAGTGAGATTGAGTACACCTTTGGAAAGTTTGCCAATGACACTGACACACTGAAGGGAAGGGATGCCATTCAGAGGGATTGAGAGGCTTGAGAATGGCCAAAAGGAGCCACAGGAATCTCAAAAAGGCTAAATGGAAGGTCCTGCACCTGAGTCTGGGCAATCCTAAACTTGAATACAAGAAATGGATTGAGAGAAGCGTTAAAGAGAAGGACTCAGGACTGCTGGTTGATGGGAAGCTCAACATAATATAAGACAATGGACCAGAAAAACAAAAGAATCCTGGTCTGCATCAGAAGGAGCACGGCCAGCTGGTCACGGAGGTGATGCTTTCCTTCTACTCTGCTCTTGTGAGACCTCCACCAGAAGTACTGTCTCCGGCTCTAGAGGTCTCAACACAAGAAGGACATGGACATGCTGTAGAAGATCCAGAGGTGGGCCGCAAAGATGACCAAAGGGCTGGAATAGTCTGAAGAACAGCAGGTTCTGGAAAGATGCTACTAGATCCTTCTAGCACTTAAAGGGGACTACAGAAAAGATGGAGAGGGACTTTTTACAAGGGCATGTACTTTTAGGACAAGAATGAAGGACTTTAAACAGAAAGGAGTTGTATCTAAGTTTGTGATAAGGAAAGAATTCTTCACTATGAGAATTGTGAAATGCTGGAACAGGTCTCCCAGAGAAGCTGTGGAGTCTCCATCCCTGGAAGAATTCAGGGCCAGGTTGTGTGGTGTTTTGAGCAACCTCGTCTAATGAAAGGTGTCCCTGCTCATGGCAGGATGGTTGAACTAACCTATCCTTAAGGATCCCTTCCAACTTGAACCATGCTATTCTAAGTAAAAGCTAAACAACATTTCAAGGAAACATTGTTGGGAGCTTTGAATCAGAGAAAGTTTCCATGTCAATTTAAATTAGGTTGATAGGTCTTATTTTTCTTGCATTATGATGTAACATAAAAGAAAAAAACAGGAAGACATGGTCCTGTAAATGCCTTATAAATGAAGAGTTCCAGGATGTGGTTGAGCTTCCTGTGGCTTGAGCCAAATCACTGTTGAATGGGTTGGAATTCCAGCTCTGTATGTGCAGTGGCTGGACAAGTCCTGAGGATCATGGGAAATAAACTAGAAAGGGTGCTGACTTACCAATTTAAATTATATTATTAATGCAATATTTCCATGTGAATTTGAACAACAAAAATTGAGAAAAAAAGAGTTTGAAAAGCACATTAATAGGAAAATTGTGTTTGTGTTACTTAGGCCAATAATTGAATTTTAATCCATAGAATCACAGAAACATAGAATCATTCAGCTTGGAAAGTCATTTAAGATCATCAAGTCCAGCTACCAGTGTCACCAGTATGTTCCACACACTTAGCCATGCTCTCAAGTGCCATATCTGCATAATTTTTCAACGCATCTAGACTCTACAACTTTCCTGAGTAGTGTATTTCAGAGCTTTACCACTCATTTTGGGAAGACTTGTTATAACTAATGTTAATAACTAATATAAATTTCTTTTGGCACAATTTGAGGCCGTTTCTTCTTATCCTGGGGAAAGAGACTGACCCCTGCCTTTCTGCAAACTTGTTTGAGGTAGTTGTAGAGATCAATCATATCAGCCTCCTTTTCTCCAGGATCCCTCAGCCATTACTCCCAAGAATTCTGCTCCAGCCCCTTCACCAGCTTCATTGTCCTTCTCTGGGCTGTTATAGCTATATGGTTAAAATTTTTTGTCAGCAAGTCTTAACTCATAATAAATTCTTGTCTTATAATAAATTTTGCCAATGACAAGATTTTAAATGTAACTGGAGATAGGTATAAGAAGCAGGTGGAACTGGAAATCACTACCAACTGTTGTACCAAAGGAAGGTGCTGATAAATAGTAAAATCAGTATCAGGTCCCTCAGTGCCTTTTTACTCCAGGGGTTGTAAGCCTAGGCTCAGGGCCAGCTTAAAGAAAAATAAATGAGATTAATGGCAGATAAATGATATAAATGATATCTCACAGATAAATGAGATAAAAGGTATCAATTAATCCAAAAGTAATACAGTTTTGTATTTGTACAGTTTTGTATTTGTACAGTTTTGACAAAACATTCTGAAGTCCAGTGTGTACTGTTATTTAGAGTGGTATTACTAGAATTGTTTCCAAAATCCTTTTTTAGGCCTACCACAAGTTTCATAATCTGATTTAGATAGCATCAGAAAAAAATCTTGAATTCAGACCACAATTCAATAAATGATAGATAGATAAGGATCTGTTAGTTGCTGTGTAAGTTTTTCCGTTTACACACTCTCATGAAATTTCTGATTTAACCTTGCAATAAATGTGAAGAAAAACTCAAGATATTTTCAGCTGAATTTTAATAACCTTTCATGAGTATATATGTATTCTAAATACTGCTAAAAATTCAAACTCAGTGAACTCAAAAAGGTTTTTCAAAAATTAGATAACATGATTATAAATAAATAGCTTTAATTCAAACTGTAAAAGAACAGTTCCAGAGAAGATTAACCATTCTATTATGTATAGACCAGCCATATAATCATATTAATACAGAGGAGATTAATGCATAGACCTGAGGCTTGTAACTTACCAGAAGAATTTTTAAACTTCTAGGTATAGAGAATTAGGTATAGGAATTTACAGTGGATTAAAAAGCACAGCAAAACAATGCAAAAAATAAAGAAAAAACCTAAATACTAAAGAACAAAACCCCAAAATCCCAAAGGTACAGAAAACACTATATGCTACACCATGCAGCAAATATTTCACAACTTCTTACTCATTATTTAGAGAAATATGAAAGATACATCAATAGAAAAAGTAAGCATGCATAAATTATGGACTTTTTATACTTTTTATTATTTTTCTTTTGGAATTTTGGTGAAGCCAACACTAAAAAAAAAACAACTTAGAATTGGTAAAAACAAGATACTGTTGATGGAAAGAAGCATACAACAAAGACTGATACTGGATCAGATGAAAATCCAAATCAAGTTTAAAACAATATTTGGTAGATATATTCCCTTCATCTTCTTTTAAATGTTTATACTAGAAGGAAGTGCAACACATTCATCCTCTCAAAAACTTTTAGGAGGTTGCATTTTCCTTCTGGTGATTCTAAGGGGATTGCCTTTGCAAAAGACTGAGCTATTTTGATCAGAAAGAAAAAACGTAGCTGAATATTAGTAAACTTACATGATGATTAATTTATTCCTATTCTAGTTTATCCTTCTATTAATCACCAGTCTCTGGTGGTCATATTAGATCAGTAAGAGATGATTATAAGAGAAGTTATCTCCAACGTGAAAATATTTTGGTTTTTTATGATACTATAATGCAAATAAAATTTAAATCCTCAAAATGACCATAAGTTTAAAAGTAGCATAAAAATGATACCTAAATGCTCAAATTAACTATTAAAATGTTGATTATTCTTCTTCAAGATAGAACTCTCAGGAGCACTCAGTATGAGCTTAATGCTGCTTCACTGAGCATCAGGATGCATCCATGGGAGCAGTGTCAAAGTAGACATGAGCACTCTTGCAAAATCTACTTATTAGAAACGTATTAGAAAATGTTCGGCTGAAACACACATAGTGAACTAAAAGGTCTGTGCTTTGAGAAATGGTTCAAAAACTTTTCAGCCCTAGGGAAGCTTTCTAATAATCTTGTCTGAACTTCTACATAGGACCAAAGAATTTGATTTGTTATTTCCTGTTTCAAGCTATTGTCTTCCAATTAAGGTATAGAAATTTATTTTATAAACTTCCCTGTTCTTGGTTGAAAGACTTGTTTCTGATACAGTATGCCTCATTCCTTAGTAAACTTTTCCATGATAGAATTTCCCAAGAGATCTGCTGATAAGTTGTTTTCATCCAAGTCTTTCTCCGTCAGATTGTTTCTCTAAATCAAAAAATATTGGATTTTTTTTCCTGAACACTCCAGATATAAACTTTCTTTACTACAGATAATGCTACAAAATTACTTGCAAAATTTTTTGTTAGCATTTTGTTAGGTTATAACATGTCTTTCATAATATATAAAAATAAAAGTTTTAGTACTGCTACATCATTTCAGATAACACTGTTTTACAAATCTTGCTGGCTTATAGTGTTGTATAATATTATTTCTCATAAAGCATGAAAGCCCGAATAATTATTAATGAAGAAACACTGCAAGAAGGAGTTGTTTCTTATGTCACTGATGAGCAGAAACACTCCTGGTGTTTACAGCTATGCCCTCACTGGGTGTTTAAAAACAAAACACCAAAGTTTTTTTTTAGTCCAAGTATTCATGTTTATTTGAAGCTTACATTAATGGAAAATAGAATTCCATTAATTCCAAAAAAAGGCATAAAAAAGGTAATTAAAAACTTACTAGTTCAAGCTTCTCTTCTAAAAATGCCAACATTTTCACAATGGCAGGTCATAATTTTTTAGAAAGGTGGAAGAGAAATTTGAGTACATCACTAATTAATAGTTAGGTAGGCATATCTCCTATAACTCAACTACTCTTTTCATAGGAACATTTCATGAAAATATTGCATGCAAAAATTTACTTTATGAAGCAAGACTGTTGTAAAGTTAGGGAACCAAATTTAGTAATTTGATTATGTATATATTTTAAAGTAAGCTTTGCCTGAGACAGAGTATCCTATCTAAACTAACTCAGTAATTGGAGAAAAAAAATATTTACCTGTTATCCAGATATTCAGAAGCTTGTTTATTTTTCTAAAATTATATTCAGAGATGAACAGGAAATCTTGCAATTAATCATATCTGGCTGTTATCTGTTGAGTAATTATTCAGTATTTCCCAGTATATTATTATGTGCCTTTTGTTATTGAAGATTATTCAAATTTTTATATGAAGGCAGAACGATGAACTCTCCTATGGAATTCTCTGAGGTTTTTTTTTGGTAAGATCCTAGATCTTTACAAATATTAAGTAGCAGATCTCCGGAGTAATCTAATGAGATAAGGCAATGTAAATGGGAAAGTAAGGCAGAGAGCTTATAGGCAAAATTATAAAGAATCAGCTAATTTTGAGCGATTGATTTTTGATGCCCATGGGTTTATTTTTTCCTCACAGAGCTTTATAGCTCTGTATAGGTTCAGAGCAGAGCTGTCACTAAATGCATTTGTCAGATAGATGGCTCACATTTCTGCAATTTACACTGTAAGTGTTTTGTATTGTTAGCCAAAAGATAAGAAATACAGAATTAATCATCCTTTGTGACAAGTGTGATTAAAAGACATCACTATGTAACTGAGTGCTGTCCATGACAAATGATTTACACACACTGAATCAGTTCAAATTTGGGTTTTACAGCAAACCTTAACTGACTTTTTTTCAAGTTGTGGGGCATTATTTTCCATATATGATATAAGTAATATGTTTAAGAATGTGCTAAACATATATTTACTTGTGACAAAACATGTGAGCCTTCCTAGTATGCCTTTTAACCATGGATGTTTTCCTTCCTGGACTTTCTAACCCTCAAACACTTTCAGAAGTTTTAGACAGGGGTTAGATGCTTAAATTCTATCTGGTGATAAAAAGAAACCAAATCATTTCCCCTTCTTCCAATACAGAAGTAATTTTCTTCAGATTTGCTCTCACTTGAGGTCAAGACTCAATCCTACATTTTAATAGGTACAGAAACTTTTGCTTTGCTCTAGGAAATAGAGGAAATGAACTTTTCCCTCCTGAAATCCTTACAAGACTCTTAGATCATACTGTGTCTTCTCAAATAACATTTATATATATTTTGACTACTATAGAACTATTTTAGATCCCGTTATAGTCAAATTCCTGTATAACTGGATCCACAATAGTACTGTTTCTGTCAAATGATAGTAGTTCCAAATGATAGAGGCAACAGTAGTTCCATCCGGAAGGTAAGATTTTTAAAATTTTATTTGGAAACTATAGAGGATTGTTGCATGCAATGGATTAAACAAATACTTTGCGTAGGATGAAACTAGATTTCATCAGGTCATCTAAGTGGACAATTTTACTTCCACAAATTTCGTTCGATGTATGTATTAATTTTGCTGAATAACATTCAGGAACAATGACTGATTGCTATATTAGCATCGTTGAAAATTCATAATAATTCTATGATTTTTCTAGATACTTAAAAAAACTGAGATATTCTAAAGATAAAATATTCTTTATTTCGGTAAGCAAGCATTTCCTAATGTCAGAAAAAAAAAGAAGAAAAATGTTATTATTTATTTATATATTTATGATCTTTCTGACTGATTTAAGAGAAACACCGAAATTGTAGACTCTGAATGTGTCAGTATCTATTAAAAGAGAGAGGAGATAAACAAGGGAGTAGGGCTGTACACATTGTCTCACTGTATCTTCAGTGGGTGTGCCTGTTGCATGTTTTAGAATAAGATTACATCCATGATTTCCCTCTTTTGGCCTTATCTGTCTTGCACTGCTTGAAAATTTTTATTGTCTTTTTCCTATTCTGTATATTATTTTCCTACCCCATTTTATTTTCATTAAAATCAAAACCACTGCAAAATTACACATATGTCCGCAAACACTTCTTCCTGTGATACATGTGGTACCTACATTTTATAGACATAATGGAATACATGGTGATTAAAGAAGGAGGTGCAAAATCTTTGTTAAAAACACCCCAAGTTTCCTGGAAATAGTTTTATTTCCTGTTAGTGACTTCTTGTTCCCTGATTTATCATGTTATACACAACTTGTGATAGCAGAAAAAAATGATACTGTTTATTTCCTACAGCAAAGTAATAGAAAGTCTGGTATATTAAATATATTTAACACTTTTTTTAATGTGGCACATTTCAACTCAAATAGAATAACTAATGACAAAGAGTTTATAGAAATTAAATATATGCAAATTATAAACCAAAAAAGCATGTTTTGATATAATAGATGTCACAATTGCTCATGTATATGTTATATGAACTTTAATGTTTAGACAAAAAACATCTTTTTGATTAATCCTATTTTGAAAATGCAGAAAAAAATTTATGGGATGAGAACCAAAAATTCTAATCAAGATGGTGAACTCTCTCACAATAATGTTGGCACTTTGAAGAAAAAATTTATCCAACAAAAGAAAAAAAATTATCTTATTGTGAAATTCAGTTATTAAATAAGTTCTACATCACATGAAATTACTAAATTACTACACACGAGACCTTCCAGACCACAAAAGCATAAAATTTATTTTTTAAATGCTCTCCCTTGAAAAAGTTATAATTACTAAATAACTACACACGAGACCTTCCAGACCACAAAAGCATAAAATTTATTTTTTAAATGCTCTCCCTTGAAAAAGTTATAAAGAAAGAGAATACAGATACAGTTCTTTATAGGAAAACTGTGAAGGACAATACCTCTTTTTAAAATTCATGAATGTTCTTCTTTACCAAGTTTGACTGCAAATATGAGAGCAAATGTCCTAGCCTTCTAAAAGAGAAATGAGTATTTACATGTATCTTAACTAGTGATAATGGTAATCTATGACATCAGGCTTGTGTCTTCAGCATGGGAAATAATGCATAATTATTATATAAGATATTAATTAATTACAGCTCACCATCTTGGAAAATTAAATAAAATAAGTTTGGTATATGACGTTATAGAGTGACCAAATAACATAACTGATCTGTTCCTCTTCTGAATAGAGAGAATTACATGTGATTTTGCAGCTTGTTTGGCTGAATTTTAGGAAATCCAAGTGCATACATTTCTGCAGATTGAAATAAATGTGGAAAACATTATTAGGAGAATCAACCATAAAACACTTTTTGAGACTGTTAATTAAGTAAAAGTGTATAGTTTCTGTATTAAGACTAGATTAATTTCTACATTTAAGGATAAAAGTAAAGGATTACACAAAGGATTTCTACATTTAAACTTTTTGTATTTCCTTGTCTACTTCAGACAAAACTGAAGTAGATGCTCACTGTGGCATGACGCTTCACAATTTTAGTTTTGAACCATTTCCACCAGCTGCAGATATATCTCACGGCTACTGGACAGGAACACTTAATAACACAGACAGAAAATTCAATTTCAAGAACATTGTTGCAGCAACAATGGTGAGAAGAACAGCAAATGAGAATAGGAAACACAATTGTTAAACATTTTCTCTCCCTCAAGAGAAAATTAGCTTTTTCCTTTACTAAATCATCAACAGGTCTGCCCCATGATCCATGCCTATTATTTGTAACCTTTGTAATCTGGGGAAATGTTAAAGGACATTATTATATTTAATCTAGCATCAGATAGTGAGCCCTAAGTGTGAGCCCAAACACTAAGCTGCAGCTCCTGAAACTTATGATTCAGAAAAGATATCAACTGCCTGACAAGGAAGATGGGTAAAGTGAAGAAGAGAACATGGCTTCTTTAACTACAATTCTTCAAAGAAGTCAGAAGTTTTTCCTAAGAATACAGGGCAGTGTTGGCTTTATTTTTGTTGTTAATTAGAAAGGAACCTTAAGCGCAAGAAAAGATGGTAAACATGATGGACACAAAAGAGAATTTATGCACAACACCTAATGATACAAACCCAAAAATGCACCTAACAATTTTTTGACCGTGACTTGGCCATGTGACTATATTTGAAAGCTTTTGTAGTGTTATTCTTTAGAGAACAAGATCCAGAGCGTGTGTGTGTGTAAAGGAGAAAAGACTGACATACATTTTTTACAAATAATCATAAGGACTTTAAGCAGGAGAGGGAAAGGATCCAGGTGTCTTTCTTTAGTATTCAAGGGAAGACACAACTAACACAAATATCAGGATTATGGAAAAAAAAGAAAAAAAAAAAAGAATATGTTTAGTTTCAGAGTGAAAAGGCAAAATATCTTGTCACAAGGGAGATCTTTGACTTTCTCCCAGGATGAAAGTTGGGATGCTCTGGAGAGAGTGCCAAGGCAAAGCTGGACGAGAAAGTGGTCAGTACAGAATTGATCACTCAAGATTCAAGGAAGACACACATGACAGAGAAAAGCTGAACAAAAAGGAGAGACTCTGCATTGTTAAACTGAAACTGGATGACATCAGCATCTGTATTGTTTTTTCACAGTGTGGTTTTCGGTAGCAGAGGGGCCACAAAGACACCTCCAGTGAGAAGCTGCAGAAGCTTCCACCATGTCTGGCAGAGCCAATCCCTGATGGCTCTGAAGATGGACATGGTGCTGGCCAAAGCTGGGCTAATGAGAGAGGTTGGTAACGCCTCTGTGATAACATATTTAAGAAGAAAATCAAAACAAAGTCACAGGGTTTTTTGCTCCTAGACAGAGTAGAGGAGGATGTGAGAACATGTGAGGAAAACTATATGGCAACACCTCAGTCAGTGCAGAAGGAGGTGAGGCGAGGAGGTGCTCCAGGCACCAGAGCCAAGATTCCTCTGCAGGCCATGGTGAGACTCTGGTGAAGCACCTGTGCCCCTGCAGCCCTTGGGGATCCACAGGGGTTGCAGAGGTCCATCGTGGGGGGTGCCCATGTTGGAGTGGGTGGATGTCTGGAGGGGGCTGTGATCCAGTGGGAGACCTGGTGGAGAGAGAGGGCCCCTGCCTCCAGGTTGGAGCAGCCTGTCCTTGGAGGACTGCACCCCATGGAAAAAGAGCCATGT
Source organism: Ammospiza nelsoni (assembly GCF_027579445.1). Classification (NCBI taxonomy): domain Eukaryota; kingdom Metazoa; phylum Chordata; class Aves; order Passeriformes; family Passerellidae; genus Ammospiza; species Ammospiza nelsoni. The sequence goes on along the minus strand of NC_080669.1, from coordinate 40,309,550 downwards.
CACAGTAGTTTTGGGAGGATTGTCTGCCCATGAGGTTGGACTCACACTGGAGAAGTTCATGGAGAACTGCCTCCCATGGCCTCACAGGTGAAGGATTTTCTCCCTGAGCAGCAGAGGGAAATCTTGGGTGGTGAACTGATCAAAACCCCATGCCCTGTCTCACTGTGCTGTCTGTGGGATGTGGGGAGAGCCTGGCAGGGAAAAGGGCTTTTCAAGGGCTTATTTCACTTCTCATTATCCTCCTCAGATTCTTTTAGTAATAAATTCACTTTGTAACTTAAACTGAACCTGTTTTGCCCTTGAAATATTTCTCCTGGTCCTTATCTCGCTCATGAAGGCTTTGTTAATTTTTTTTTCCCTTTTCCCTCTTCTGTCCAGCTATAGCAGGGGAGGATGAGTGAACAATTCTGATGAGTGCCTGGCCTTGGGTCAGTGTCAAACCATGACAGCATCTCACTCAATATTCACTGCTGTAGTAAGTACACATAAAAGCTGAAAACATTTTAGGGCCCAGCAGAAGCGTGGAGAAAAAAAAGAAGTGGTAAGATTTGTCAAAAACTGAAGACTGAATCAGAGAATCATTGAGATGGCTCAAAAGTAAGACATTTCTGGAGGTATTTATCATGAAGCTCAAATATCCTTCTGGATCGCCCTTACATTTCTCTCTTCATGTAAAAGAATGCTGGAAATCTAACCTGTTGACTTAAATGTTTGTACATGCAACTTATTTACAAGTCTACTATCTGAACAAAGTGAAATTTTGATTGGGAAAGCTCTAAATGAGATGAATATAAAATAATTCACATTTTTATTTATTGGTAATTAATAGGAAATGCAATATTAGTCTCTTAACAAAAGACAGCTTCTCTAATATCAGTTTGTTACACTGTGAATTAAACTTAAGGACAAATAAAAATGAAAAATATGCAGCTACTGATCTTTGATTTCAAAGAAGCATAATTCAAAACTTAGGGAAATAGCAAAAATTTGAATGGAGCAAATTTTTTTCCTCCCATATAATGCATCAATTCTAAAAGAAATTAATTTTCATCTATTTATATTAATAATAAAAGAATCTTGCTATCATAACCTCCCCACTCTTTGTCCCATGAATAGAAAATACTCAGTGGAAGCTTGTTTTCTGTTGAGTTAGTTCTGATTTATGGCCTTTATTCATTATCCTATTTTGTCTCTTCCCCTTTTCCCATAGATTTAGACTCTTATGGTCTTACTAGATCATACATTTTTCCTTTCATTGAATTTCTTAAACCTACTCAAATAAAACTGAGCTTTGGCATTTTAGAGTTTTGACACCATGTTCATGATAAAGAGTGCTGCATATATTCTCATGAAATATTAAGTTCAACATTCTCTTAAATAGTCCCCTTAAAAGTTAGAATTCTGTTGAGCTATCATAATTAATTTTGAAAATTCTGGTATTACTAACTGAGATGTGTGAGTTTAAAAAAAATATTATTTATTCTTTATGATTTTATAAATACAGAGGATGAAGGATTTGTCATCAATGATATGTTTGGTGACTATCCAGTCATTCTTTGATGTCAAGTTTCAGAAGTCCTGTTAAGTTCCCCCTGTTATACCTTAGAGTATTAGATAATGCATACTAATTTCAAATAAGTTACTTTTGACTCAGAAAAAAGTTAAAGTTACTCATTAAATAAATTTCTTTTACAGTAAGATGAAGTTTACAAGCTTCTAAAAAGGTGATATTTGGAGGCTATTAAATTATCTTATATAACTACTTGACATTTGTAAAAAGAGGAAGAAAGGTTGATGGAAACAAAAATTAGATGGAAGTTTAATGATAGTGAAACATATTTTGACCAGTAATCTTTATTACAAATTATTACATTTTTACAACCAAAAGATTATTGAAGAAAAAAAGTCATCAAGGAGAACATTGGAGTAACTAATAACTTCGTCTTGTAAGAGGTAAATTGCCTCTAGTTTTCAGAGTTTTGCAAGTTAAGAAGACATGCTCAATATCCGAAATGTGAAGAGTTAAAATTCAGACTCACATATGTGAATTTCTCTGTCTTTCTCAAACCTCATAGCACAGCTACAACTGTCATGAAAGAAACATGAATCTATTAGACAGGACACCACTAAATATGCCTCATTCAGTTTTACCACAAGACTACTTATGTTTGCATGCATCAAGAATTATTTTTTTCTTTTATAAGTTTGCAGTATTAAACACATTTCAATGACTCTAAGGTGAATTTCTCCAGCAGACAAGGTCTGGAGCTAAAGATCACATTGCAGGGAGAATCAGCGAGACCTTGAAATTAGTGATGAGAGTGGCACTCAAGACCCTTGAGTGGAAAGCATCAGAGCCCTGAGGAGAGGCAGCTCTGACTCTTCTACACAAGCCAGGACGGGAGCAAGAGCATACACCCTGTAGTGATCCAAAAGTAGCCTCTGGCGAGCATGAGTGAGCAGGAGCACAGTGAGCAGAGCAAGCAAACGGTGTGTGGTGTGGCCGAGCATGTGTCAGATGGCACAGCAAGGGCACATTCACCCACCAGACTAGAGATCATCTCAGTTGATGGTCACCACACCCTTGGAAGAAACGCAGGAATGTTTTCCACTTGATGGCTAGCCATATCTTCAGCACTCATGAGAACAGATGTGGTGACACAAATGAAGCACCCAGGAAAAAACATATTTGTCCAGTTTACAGGGAGTCCCAGAGCCTGGTGCTGGCATGGGGCAGTAGTAGAGACAACAACTGTGTGACCAGGTGGTTAATTTGGTCTGCCTGGTGACAGAGAGAGTAGGTAGAATGGTTATGAACTGTCACAGACTCTAAAGATGAGATGGGGGAGTGAAACTATGGTCTGGGAGGACCAGACACCAGAAAAATCCTGAGATGTGAGTGTCCCGTATCCTCACCCTGCCAGGCTGAAAGGAGTAGATCAAAAGTTTTGCAAGTATTGACAGGGAAAAAAGACAGGCCTTGTCTATTAATATATGGCTTCATGGCTTTAAAAAGTAGGTGTGATGGGAGAGGAGATAATAGAGCTCTTGGAAAGTTGTGGCATGACAGACCTAGATTAGAGGGACAGAGTGCTGGTGAGTGTGCCTTGCTGATGACTCTGAGATGTGCTAGTCACACTGGACCATGCTTGAAATTTTATGGAGATGAGGAAGGGGTCCTGCGGTAACAGAAGCCAACAGGGAAATACCAGAGAAATATCTCAAAGGAATTAAGGAATGTTCCTCTAAGAAGACAACATGTCTCAGCTCAGCTGAGGTGCCTTTACACCAGTATATACAGCACAGGTAACAAACAGGAGGAGCTTGGAGCCACCAGAAAATTATGATCTTGTTGACATTACTGAATATTGGTGGGACAAATCTCATGCCTGCAGTACAGCTGTCCAAGGCTACAGGCATTCAGATGGGGATGAGAGGATGGGTGGATGGGGAGCCCTCTACACCAGGAGCCTATTGGCAAAGCCTTCTTGCTCCAGCTCACAGGCTGTCAACCTGCTGGGGGACTTCAGCCACCCTGACCTCTGCTGAAAATGTAGCATGACAGGAGTAGGAAATTTAGGACACTCCCAGAATGCATGGACGATAAATTCTTAAATACTATTCCAGATAGTAAACATACCCACCAGAAGGGACACAATACTGGATCTAGTGGTCACCAGTGTTTCAATGTCATGATGGGAGGCGGCCTGGGCTAAAGTGATCATACATCAGTGGAGTTTGCATACCTGAGGGATATGTGTCAGGTGAAAAATAAAATAAATATTCTGAACATCAGGAAAGTAAAATTCCAGCTCTTCAAGGACTTAGTCAGTAGGAATACCCTGGAAAACTACCCTCAGTGACAAAGAAGCAGCTAGAACATAAGAATTAGCTATGCAGAGGGAAAAAAAACTTGGGCAAGAAAGGAAGGACACTGACATGACTTTGAGAAAGGAACTTTTGGCCAAGCTAGTGGGCAAGAAGCAAATGCACAGGCAGTGGATTCATGAATAGGAATCTGGGGTAGAATACAGGGGCTCAGTCTGGTTGTATAAGGATGGGATCAGGAAGGCCACAGCAAATCTGGAGCTGAAATTGGCAAGGCCACCAAAGAATAACAAGATTTCGATAATTATATGAGCCAGAAAAAGGCTATCCAGTGAGTCAAAATGGCTAAGAAGGTTGAAGTAATCAAAACCTATTTCACCTCAGTCTTCAGCAAGAGCTTACAGAAGCTAATGTCTCTTTGCACACCTCTCAGGTTAACAAGACAAGGATGGGGGAGCTAAAATCTTCCCGTTGTAAGTAAAGATCAGGTACATGACCACCTGAGGAACCTGAAAGTTTGTCAGTCTATGGGACAAGATGAAATGTATCCCAGATACCTGAGGGAATTGGTTCATATTGTTGACGAGATAAGCTCCATGATAAGCGTGACAGCCTGATGAAGTCCCAGGCGACTGGAGAAGGGGACACACTGTACCCATCTTTTAAAAAGGTAGAAAGCAGAACCCTGGGAACTCCTGAGCTGTCAGCTTCACCCTTCTCCCTGCAATGATCATGGAACAGATCTTTACAGAAGATGTACAAAGGCATACAGAGGACGGGGAAGGGGTTCAGGATGGTCAGAACAGTATCATCAGTGGTGAGTTTAATCAACATTTTTTTTTTAAAAAAAAGGTATGTATCATAAAGTATTGGTTATTTTAAATACTTAGTCTTCCCACTAACTTCTAAATAAACATTCTGAAAAAGTGTATTTAAATTGCATGGTCAATTAAAAATACATTTGTTATAAAGAATTGAAGTCTAGGAATGAATGTTCCACATTAGATAAGCCTTTCATATTATTTTTATCTATATCAATTCATCTACTAAGTCTTTTCAAAGAAACTGAATATACTGGCAACTACACCATTCAATCAATGGCTTTGTGACAGAGCTATAAATACCTGAGTAGCAGAAGTGGGAAGGGAGAGACTATTTGTGGAAACTAAGGATTATGGCACATCTGCAATCACCTACCACGTCAGCATTCATACGGTAAAATGGATGATGATAAAAAACATACACCTGAGGAGAATACATTATCTAAAACTAACATAAGCGGCATGAATGTTTTATTACCATGGAAATGGTGCACAGTACATGACAGCAGAAAAAGTCAGTTGAGACAGGCAATTTTAATTTTTATTGATAATATGATCACAGGTGTGGTTTCAATCATTTCACCACTTCAAGTTTCTCATCAACTGTCACTAATAATTTCACATGACAAGTATAGTACTTGTGACATTACAAACGCAACCTGGAGTTACTTACAATGCCTGCTGACTGGCAAGCCACTGTCTCTACTGCCAGGGCAGAACTCCAAAAGCCCTTTCTGTTTAGTGCACCAAAGCTCTCTCTGCCTCTCTGTGGGATTTGCAAAGTATGGCTGATGCAACCAATGTAAGTAAAAGTTTTGACCGTGCTCTTCCAAAGAAACAGTGCCTTCTGGGTGCAGAAGGGAAAGAGGCAGGGCAGGATTCAGAAAGACCGTGATAAAAATCCTCAGATCATTAAAGGGAGGTGTCATTCAACTGAAAAAAAAAGGATAATCTTAATCCATGAGGGTTTCTGGCTCACAGACTCTTCGGGCTTCAAATTTCAGAAAATCTTCAATGAATTTCCTGTATTGCATGCCCCAATTTAGCTCCAATAGTACTGCTGTGACTGAGGCCTAGCTGAAACCAAGTGCATATGATTCAGGAAGTAGCATTCATGATTGCAAATAAATACTGTATTGCGAGAACACAAACAAAATAAAGTGAAACTGCAGAACCAATGCATTCTCTGTTTCATATTCTGCTTAGATAATGAATCTTACATATATCTGCATGGTGCTTTTCAACAGAAAATTCATATCTCTCTGCTTTGCCCTATATGCTCAGATGAGTTTCAGGGTGAGGAGTTCTACAAAATACAAGTAATGTGAAAAAAGTTTATAACTGTCTCATTTAAAGTTTTTTGTTTTTTTTTTTTTTTAATTGATGCTGCTATTAAGATACATTAGTAGGTTTTGAAAGAAATAGTATGAGCAAAGTTAAATACAAATTTTATCTGAGTCCTATAATAAGATCTATCAAACAAGCTATTTCACCATACCATATATATCAAAATGAAAACATCATATAGTGTTCAGTTGCTGATTTTAAGGTTTGTTACTTCTAATTTTTTAAAATTTTTGACAATTAAAACTAACTTAACCAAAACTCCATATACATAGTAATTATTACAATTAATAATAATTTATTAATATATGAAATATTATTAATTTTAATATTAGTAGATTTTTTGACACTAAGGATGGAAGAAAATTGTTTTAAAGCCATTTTTAAGATTAAATGGATGTCTTCTATGAGAGTGACAATTAAACTATTGCACAGTAATGCCAAACTGGAGCCCATAATATTCAGGAATAAAATCTAACTTATAGGGGTACAAAATGCTTTTTCATATTATTTATAAAGTATATGCTCACCTTTATTTAATTCCATTTATTGTTTTGTTTCATTTGTTTTGCAACTGCTTTTTGTTGTAAATATATGTATGAATCTGAAAATTAAACATCATTATCATTATAGGAATTTTATAAATCTAGAACAAAAATGCCCAGCTTTCCTAGTATTTGCAACTATTCCTCAGTAACAGATATCATGATATCAGAAACTACCTTAATATCATTTTCCCTTTCTTAAAATAATTTACTTTAGGATGACTGTTGCACAAGTGGACCAAGTAGGATTTAAACAGTTCCATTTCAAAATATGCAAATATTTTCTTTGTATTAAATAATATTCCCCATGAGACAAGGATGAACAGAAGGAATCTATTCTCTTCTGCTTCCTATTTGCTTAGCACAGGTGTCAAGCAAAGTATCAACACAGAGAACAGAAGGGATGAAATCTTGGCTTCTCTGAAATAAATGGCAATTCTCCCATTGACTTCAACGGGTCAGGGTTTTTCAGAACTGTTTCTGGTTCACAGTTGCCAGAATGTGAGATTCCACTGAAAAGTCAACTTTCTCAACTGTGTGAGATGAAGGCAGATTGGATGTATATGGTAGTCAGAGCAGAACATTGAATACTGACTCTTCATGGCAAAGTTAATATGCTGTAGAGTGCAGAGCGCTTCCAAACAATAACAATGCATAATTTGTTTCTTTCGTTTGACATTGTCTCATAAATAAAAGATAGGAGGATGATGAATTATAGTTTGCTAACACTAGAGCCAAATAATCATAGTTGATTGCTAATAAATGACAATGAAAACTGATTCATACAAACCAGAAGTTGTACTGCAGCAATAAATATCTAGGAGGGCACTGTACATTAATAACAATTTTAATGCTGTTTATTTGAATATAAATTTATATTTGCATAGCTCTTGGCTAGAAACCATTGGGAAAATATTTTTTTCAACACTTTCAAACAAATCAGACTGTAAGCCACTCACTTTTCTGCTATATTTTAGGTTCAAAACAGTTACACTTTCTTGACAAACACAGAAGACTAAGAGTTAAAATTAAGTATAATGCTGTTAAAATTGAAACCTTTTTTGAATTATTAGTTTAAAATTTATCTTACATCAACACTGAAAAACTCTGTCTTTTCCTTCATTACATTCACAAAATTATTTGCCTGTTTTAGCAAGGTAATTATAGTGATACTGGTATTAGAAGTTCTATGGAATGGTAAAGTTTCTGTCAGCTATGAAGGTTAGACTCTCTATAGTGAATCCCATTGTTAAAGCTGCTAAAGGACGCTTTACATGCACATAATTACTACAGTTGATCCAAATTCTACAGTAATTACAGTATTAGAATAAATGGGAACATGGCAGCACGTCACCTAAGAATCCTCTGTCGGTACAAAGATAAGTACAATTGCTGTGCACAGCTTTGTCTAAGCCTTTTAAGGCAGTCTCAAAGATTCCAATATGTAAGTAGCAAAAGATCAGCTTTCCTATTTTTAATTCACAACACTATAGCTGCACACTCTCTGGGTGGCTGGAGTTATTTGTGTTTGCCAGTATTTTTGAATAATGGACAGAGGTAAGGAGAAAGAACACAGTACTCAAACATTTTCCTTCTTCAGTACTTGAAGAAAAGAATTCCAGTTGATGAAGTTCAAAGCTCCTCTTACTATTTTAACATTTTTTTAAAAATGTAATTCAAAATCTTGATTACTTTTTCTTTCTCAACTCCAACATTTCTTTTTGAAGGACTGACCAGTTCAGTGCAATTTAAGATGTGCCATGAAAAACCCTAGAGGCACACATTCCTGTCCCCTGAAATTTGGAACTTTCTGTGTTCCCTGGAATCTACTCTTGTAGGATGGGCAGGATGAACAAATTTAAATTACAGACTGTAGGAATATGTGTGATTCAGTTTAAAGACTAACAACTTTCTTTTACGGAGGTTAACCTAAAAAAATTGATATGACCTGTCACAATCAAGCCTCATAGTACCACAGGCTTTTCTAGAATCATGAATGTTACACTGCATATAAAACAAATAGCACCCTGCTCAGCCTCCTTGCTCCCATTCCCCTTCAAAGGAATGGTTCATTTAACATTTATAATCAATGTAACTACATTTATAATCAATGTAGCAAAAAAACCAAACCAAACCAAACCAAACCAAACCAAACCAAACCAAACCAAACCAAACCAAACCAAACCCCTTGTATTCCTCAGCTTAACTGCAGATCAACAGAAATACAAAGTAAGAAAAAAAAATCTGTATAATTAGTTCTTACATACATGTGTGTGCACAGACATGTAGACAAACTGACGATTTTTACAAATAGTTTATATGCTATATGATGGTGCAATGATAAGTATAAAAGCAACTAAGCAGTCAAGTAGTTTCTTCTATATGTCCTGAAAAGGACGTAGAAAGCATAACAAGTAACATGTTGACTTTAAACATATATTGTTAGATTCAGATAATTACCCAGTATTTTTAGGCTGACAGTGAACAGCTTCCATTTCCAGGAGCTGCTGAATATTTTAGGAGTCAAAGTGCTTTGATCTTCATTTTGTAATATGTTTGCAAATGTTACAGTATAATGCAAATGTCTTGAGTTGCCCCTATCTTACATGGAAAAAAGATGCATTGTCTCCAACAAGGATACAACAAAGCATCATGTCTATGAAGCTTATAGTTTTTTTCTGGCCTAGGAAAATCTTAATTACAGATGAAAACTACTCTGCACAGCATCCTGGGGGAGTAGAGAAGGAAAAAGAGGTGATGATCTTGAAAAACAAAGAAAGGCTATTTCTCTGTTTGTAAAGGGCTCATGGTCTACTTGCATCTTTCATAAAGTAGGCTAATTTTTATGATGCTTAATTACTATTTTTTAATTACAAGTCAAACTATGTGAAATGTATCTATGTTAAAGAAACCAAATTTCAAGCAAATATGATCATAGAAATTCTAAACACAGAATTTATAATTTTGCATTCCCATCAGTTCCTTTCAAGAGGTCTGCAATACTTAATTTCCACTTTCTTGTTTTAGAAATAACAGATTTGTATTAAAAAAAACCAAACCCAAAGCCAAATAAAAACCCCAATAAAAACAACTTTTCTAAAAGTAGTAGCAATAGGAATAAAAGTCTCAAACTAGTGATCATGCATTTCCTATATGGAAGACTGATTTATCATAACTTAAAACAACAAGATCCTCAGTCCCTGCTTTATATTCCATTACGTAGCAATAGAGAAAATGGCTAAAGACTTTTCAAGATATGAAGTAATATAAGATCCAACAAGGAGCTAAAACTGCAGCAAAACAGAGTATATGAAATCTAAAAATAAACATTATAAGTGCCAGGAACTATCTTAGTACAGGAAATTCAACACATATGATCCAAGATTTGCATTTCCACCTCCTTGTGTAAGATCAAGAGAAACATATTCTAATGCATCTTGTTGTTTGCAAAATATACTACAGATACCACACACCATGGAAAAGTTAACTATTCTCTAGAACCTTCATTACAAAATAGAGAGCAGAAATTCCATAGCATTTAATAACACATAATTCTATATTGGGGAACAAAGAAATCTAGCCATTGTGCCCTGACCAGGAAATTATAAGAGAGTAGACAGCATCTTTATAAGATTTATCAATTTTTAAAAAGGAGACCAAAGAGCAAAGAGAGAATGTAAAGACATTGATGGTGTCACAGTTTCAGGATTCTAAGTACAAATGGGGCTTTCAGATTCAATTATAATTTTTACATAGACTATGTCAATAGTGATATTTAAGTCTCTTACTCTTCTCAAAAGCAATAAAAATGCATTTGGCATATGAGGCAGGTCAAAAGCATACCAGCTGTGCAGAAAAAAACTATTGCAAAGACCTTCCAAGCCCTTTGTCATGGGTTGTGTTGGTTTTAGTCTCATTTACAAAATTATTTTAGTCTCCTTTAGAAAGCAGGATATGAAGTGCTGGCCATATAATAAGAAAGAAAAAGCTTCATATCTATATTAGAATATAGATGACCTTTAGAGGTTTACATAGAGAATGTTAGTCTTTAGTGTTGCCTTGAAGCATGATTTAAAGAATACTCATACATATCTCAATTCCATAGATTATTAGCTGAAACACATTGTATCAGATGTACACATGCACTCACATATGTGGCATCCGAGGCTACTGTGATTTACTGCTCAGTCAGTATCTGAAGTAATGTAAAAAGTATGCATAAACAGAGCCAGAAAGATTTTCAATGAGCTTAGTAACACAGTACATATCCAATAGGGAGAGAATGAACCATAAATCTCATAATGTCTACTTGTGTTAGTTATGAAAGTAATTTTCTCATGCACTCCTGATCAGAAACATAAAGGCAAGCTAAATAAAAGCTTCTGGAAAGAAAAAAAGCTTCATGTAAGTGACACTTCATTGAACAGTCAGTGGGAAATCACAACTGCAAAACATCTGTTTCAACCCCGCAAATAAAATTAATTTAAATTAAGTACATAAATAACTTGCTATGCACATATCAACGTAATCAATAAGCAGCAGACTCCTAATCACAACTGCCATTAAGATTTGTAGTGAAAGATAAGAATAAAGAGATAATTGCAATCAGAAAACATGCTGAGTGGAAATAAATTACAGTGAATTTTAAACAGTGTTAAAGAAATATTCAGAGGAAGTTTATGGCAGCATATGAAAAGCCCCAAAATATGAGGCAAAACTATATCTTCCTTTCCTGGTTCCTCATCACTTCTCTTTTAACGTGTGAAACTCAGTTGTTTTTCCCTTGCTGATTTGTTTATTGCTCTGGACAAATATAGACCTAAAGCTAGCATCAGTTTCAGATAGATTTTCTAAAAGAGAAAGCCACCTCTAAAGATGCATAATTCTGTTCTTTATTCCATACTTCCTTGTAGTTCTGTCCTAGATTATGTGTCATCCAACTTTTCAAATTATTGTTTCATGCACACAACTTCCATTTTCACTCTTTTCCTCTAAAATTGCTTATGAAAGAACTGTCTGCACTCAATAAAAACATCCTTGTTGCTTGACTTTATGGTCTTTTTACAGTAAAAGTCCGCAGTATCTACTTCCAGTAGTTTTGGATACTCTTTTTTCTATTTCTTTTTTCCATCACCTCTCAGATTTATCCTTCTTGCCTTTAGCTGGAAGAGTTAACGTATGGTCCTACCCTTCCTCAAAGTCACTTTTCCCTTCCTATTCTCCTCTGGTATTTCTTTCACTTCCATGATAGAATATGGACTGGTGATATTCATAAAGGGTATTCTGAGAAGAAAACCATATGTGAGATGCAATACTATTCCTAACTGATTGCTAATTTCCCTTGCCTTTATCCTGTTCTCTACCCAGATTTCATCTTAGCTGAGTAAATCAATTGCAACTTTTCTTTTGCTCCTATCAGTCTCTTATATTACTGCTCACTTTTCTCTCTCTTTGAAACTTTTATCTTCTTCCTGCATTAGATAATGCTTTGTTTCTTCTGTACTAGCCCTCATACTTCTCTGTTCCACCAAATTATAATCCACATCTTTAGTTTTCTGCATCTCCGATTTTGCTGGTGTTATTTAAATCACTTTTATTTTTGCTAGTGGTCATGTTTGGATTTTCTTTAAGTTCTCCTTTACTCTGTCTTCATTAGGACAGTAGTTGAGGGTAACAGAGGGAAAGCAATGAAGAATGTGAACCTTTGCCTGTAGTCATCTTTTATTAACAACAAGGAAAGTGACTTTTCTTCCCAACCCAGCCCAAATTCAGGTTTCCTCAATTTTCTGTTCTTGTGTAACTGCAAAGTAGGAAAAAATTTTTGAGTGTATACCTGATTCAGAATTGCATATATCCCAATACCAATGTAATGAAACATACATATATATATATATATTTGCCTAGTTAATTATTTTACCAGAATTATAAGCCTCACAGAAATAACTAACCTTCATATCTGCAAAGAAATTTCGCTCTCCAGAAGTTCTCTAAAACGTCAATGTCATATCCTTTATGCACCCTAAATTTTTAAAGTGGCTCAGGGAATTCTGATTCCAAGAAAAAAATAGGAGAGGTTCCTCTAATGATTTCTGCTTGAAAAGATAGTGACTTGTGACATAAACAGTTGGGGTGAAATTCTTTCCTTGATGACTTATCACTCAGGGATGCTAATGACTTCAGTAGAAAAGATGGTTGAGCATCCTAGGGTACAATTTGCTTCCTACTGTTTTTGTGCTTACTGAGATTGAAGATTACTCTAGGGAAGATACTGTATGTGAAGCAGAGAAACCAATTATGTCTGAAAAAGATGTTGATGGATAAAGAATAAATAAGCAAATAATTGCATGCATATACAAATAAAGAGCTTAAGGTAATGTAAATATATACATACATGGTTCAACAGTGTAAAAACTGTGGCACGTATGCTGAAACCAATCCATATGCTAACATTACCGATGGCATTTGCCAGAAATTTTAATTCTCCCAGCAGCTTTAGACAAGTTGAGACAGTGAGTCAAGAAGTATGAGACAGAGGTAAGGAAGAAAAGGAAATTTTTAGCAGAGTGAATACATTACCACTGTCTTGATATTGGGGTATGGGCCCTAAATATGTCTTGGTGCAAACTAACAATTTTCACTATATGACATATGGGGCATAAAAATTATGGGGATATTTTGATATTATTTTTTCTCACAGGAAAAAATGGTATTGGAAATTTGTAAAAAATTAAAGTAAATACCCTCACTGATTTATGTCACTGTAAAATTATTTTAAAATTGCACTCATAGAACTTCCCAAATCGTATGCATAAATTAAGACCTACTGTACACATTTAACAGCTATAGACGGATTCTCTTCTTGCTAAAATATTTCATAATAGCAAAACTCAAACACACTGTAATTACTAATTAAAAAAAGTACCCACCCCTCTCTGTAACCAATAGCAAAAACCCCCACAAAGTGTAATGAGAGGCTTTCTCAATCCACTGAGGAACAAGTGTATTCCAAAGATCCTATTCTGTTCTGACTCATTACAGCTATGTATATATAAAGAAACCTACAGGCTATCTTGCTAACAAGAAGAACAAGGACACAGAGAATAAGGCAAAGAAATGGTACAGCATGTAAATTGTGTGAATACCATAGTTATTTCCATTGTTACATCATCTCAAACACACATAAACCCTTACTTGGTACGCTTTATGAAGGTAGATGTGACTTCCTTGAAATTTTGTATTAAAAAAAAGGCAAGACTTGTACTGCTAAATTCTTATTTCTGTTGGTCAAATGAAATATTTTAATCAAATCCTGTGTTCAGACTTTGCTGGTAAGCCTTCAATATTTTTATTTGAAATTATTTATTTACCTTTAAATAGTGGTACAAGGTGATATACATGAATGTAATGCACAGAAATATGCTACACACACACACACACACGCATATATACACACATATATTATGCATACATAAGATGTCAAAATATATAATAGAACTTAATGGGAAGTTTTAGCTCTCTTTTAGCTTTATCTTAATTAAACTTAAATGAGTGGGAAATGATACCAATTATAATAATTCTCAACATTTTCTCACTTACAGTATTTTGATTCCAGCCTCTGCCAAGAACCATCCCACAAATAAACTGTTAAAGAAATTGTTTGCAATTCCAGTCATTCACTAAATGAGAATCAGGTAAAAGGAAAGAGGTTTCTCCAGACATCCCAAAACATGTTCCATTGGCAGCACCAGGAGAGAGAGGTTTTGCTGTGTGGACTTGAGAGATTACACATTGAGGAAGTATGGGAGAAAAAGATGTAATAGGTAACCATTAGGTTATAAATACTTATGACTTGCCATGAGGTAATAAATATTTAGGACATGAATATGATATATAACATGCTTCTTCTCTTCAATGAGTAAAATCTGGCCTACAAAGAGAACTCTCCTCACGAACACTGCATAATCTCTTTATGCTAGTATTATTTTGTGACATATATATGCCCTAAATAGTACCTTCGAGAATATATGCAAGACTATTAGCATGTGAAGGAGAGTCTTCACAGACAAGTGGGTCAGCTCTTAGAGTGGCTGTTCACAGTTCTGATTTGTCACCACAGTGGTGTTGTGAGTACCCTGCCGCTGATGTTCCCTAATAAGGAAGAGTCAGAGGAATCAAGGTTTTGCAAAAATTTTTCCAATGTGTATGTCAGTAAACACAAAGCCTTAGTACATGTGCAGGGGCTCAGGTGCTGGATTTTTCCAATGTGTATGTCAGTAAACACAAAGCCTTAGTACATGTGCAGGGGCTCAGGTGCTGGAAGAAAGGGGTCACAGGGAAGAGGGACCAGTCTTGGAATAGGGAAGAAGACTGAGGAGCTTCAGGGAGGAACTCTTATGGGCTACCTGCAGCATTCACTTCCCATCCCTCACTCAGGGAACATGAGGTAGAGGAGTCAGAAATTAAGCTGAGCCTGAAAGAAGAAAGGAGTGTGGGGGAAGGTGTTTTTATCTTGGTTGTTGTTTTATAAATTACATTAATTTTCCCAGAAATTTTAGTCAATGTTGCCCTTGAAGGTACTTGGTAAGTGGCCTCCCTGTCCTTGTCCCATCCCACAAGTTTTTCCAGTTTAGGTTTTCCATTATCCTGTTGAGAGGAGGAAGTGAGAGTGGCTGGATGTTGGTGTAGCACACTATTTGGATCTCACCAATACATCTTCTGTGAGAAACAACATATCTCAGAACTGGGATAGCTTTGAAGTGTCAGCTGCCAATAAATCTAACTACCTTTATTAATCAGAGAGAGACTTGGAATAGTTTTGGTACTTCATTTGACTGCAAGCACTTTTTAAATTATTACTGGTAGAGGAATTCCAAAACTTAAGCTAGGTTGGGGTCTTGTGTGAAGAATACAATTTTGTTTTTACTTTTCTTAGGAAGCTTATGGAAAGCCTGCAGAACAACAATGACTGCAATATACATACCCTTGTTTTCTAAACTTAAAAACTAATTACTATTTTATTTTTACTATAGACAATTGCTTTATTGTTAACTTTTCATGGCCTTTGTACTTGGGGAATTATAAGTGTTTATAAAACCAACAAAAAAAAAAATCAAATTACAAAAAAACCCCACCCCAATAAACATGAAACCTAGTTCTATAGGCCAACATATTTTTTAATAATGAAATCTACACTGCAAAACAAAAATATGAACAATTATAATCAAGACAAGAAGTATACTGAACCATTCTTTATTTGAGGTTCATTTTAAATAAAATGCTAGCAGAAATATTAAAGGTTAAAGGGTTTTTTTTGTTTGTTTGGTTTTTGGTTTTTGATTTTTTTTAATGTCAGAAGTGTTTTAGTCCTTAAACAAAGCTGCTCACATGCACAAGGAGTATTCCAAGTTTACTGCATTAGTTACAGTTTCTAATAAAATTCCTTTTAGGTAATCAGAACTGGTTTGGGACTAAAACCAAGATAATCTTGTGCTGTGTTTTTAGAATGAAGAATATAGGGTTTACTGGTTTGGGGTTTTTTTCTTTTTTTGTTCTCTAATGGTCCAAATCATTAACTCAAATTAGAATTCCTAGTTATGTTGTTGCTGTAGACATGTAGAAAAATTTTCAAGGGAAATTCAAAGTGCAGCTTACTGCAATAATGCTTTCTAGTGTAAATTAATTGATGTTAATAAGATAAAACATCCAGTGACACTAATGCAAAAGTAAAAATAAATAAGGCATAAAAACTCAGTGTTTTTCCTGTACACAGATTACATCCCTATCCACTCACAGTAAAAGAAAAGCATCTACAATTTATCCTCTGTACAATAATTTTGTTAAATATTAAAAAATATCAATGCATAATAGTATTACACAAGGAATTTGATTGTTCACTGTACTATTTTCACTGTATTACATGTTTTTTGAACAGAATGAAGTGGAAATTATAGGTCTCCTTGCCAAATAATCCAAATAAGTGGATTCTAAGGGTAATTTGTCCCACAGCATAGTGAATCTTTAGCCAAAAACTGGAATTTAAAAACACATAGGACAATATAGTCAGGAACAGATGTATGAACACAGGTACCAGTTTTTATGCACTATTATACATTTCTAGTAATTCTACTCAATACTTTGTAGAACTTCTATATTGCCCTTAGAAATATGTTTTTTTGGTTGTTGATAAAGCTTTTTTTCATATGAAATTATAAATTAATATAGATATGATTGTATTCTAGTTGTCTCTTTTAAAATGGAAATCTGAATAAGAAGTCCTCTGTATTGGGAAAACTTGCAGCATGAAATCACAATTCATTTCTTGCTGGGAGGATTGGATATGCATTTGTGTTGAACACAACATTATAACTTGACAGATTTTCTTCAATTGCTTGTTTGGTCCCTGATAATATAAATTGCAAATCCTGTGCAAACAATATTGCATATATGTTTAGAAAATATGAATGATATTCTAGGATCTATTTATGAATATTTTCTTTGAGTTATGTTCTGAGATAAATAGTCAGACTTTCAGTGCATTACAAACAACTTGCATAAGATCATGTAAGAAACAGCTGAGCCCCAAAGCATTTTAATTAAATATATCCATTACTTTAATTTTTTCTATAGACATAACTGACTATTGTTTTTTAAATGTGCATATGCCTTTGGATTTCCAGAAGGTTAAAATCACTGGAGTGGGTCACTCACATTGTCACTAGAAAAATTAGTTTGATGTTGTTATTAATTGCTACTTCAATTCTTAACACTATGAACAGGGAATGTAAAGTCCTGAAAACTTATTCCTGGGTGCATCTTTTTTCTTTGTACATCATTCAGTGCCAGAAAAATAAAGAAGTGGAATGGATGAGGTGCAACAGTAAAATATCAGCTTCCATGAGAGAAAAGCAGAAGGTGTAAGTAGAGAAAATGCAAACTCAAATGAAGCTTATTGACATTGTCTCAGTCACACCTTGGAAGTCACACCCTTCAGTTCCAGTGATGATACCTGCAGTGTAATCCTGGAGTCATTAGTCCTCGAGTCTTCCTCTTCTGGCAAGACATGTAAAAATTTACATTACATGGACTATTAAAGACTTTTTATCATCTGACGATAAAAATCCTAGGTGTCCTGGGGGATAGCAAGCTGAACTGGAGGCCACAGTGCACTGCTGCAGACACGATATGGGAAACAGTGTCCTGGATAGCATGACAAGGGTATGGACATCTTGTTAATAATGTGACATAGATACTTTAGTAAACACTTTCCAGAACTACAGAGTGGCCTAGACAACGGGCAAAACCTGGAAATTTTGAAGTTCCATCTGAATATAAGAAAGATATTTTTCTTGTGAACACGGTCAGCAACTGGCAAAGGCTGTCCAGAGAGGGTATGTAGCCTCCATTAGAGGAATTAAGAACCTTTCCTGAGCAACTTGTTTTAACGATCCCTGTTCTGAGCAGAGAGTTGCAGTAGATGATATCCAGAAGCGCCAATTAAACTCAGACACCCTATCCTTCTTCTGGTATGCATGTTCATACATTCTAGAAAAATGGCCAGAACAAGACAAATCTGCAATCTTTCTCTCTGACACTCACTGAATTCCTTTTATTAAAGTGTAAAATTACCATGTATGCCTAGAAAACTGCAGTAAAATAAATAAATTAATTAAAAACCCCTGAATTAAGGGCTGTATTAAATCAAAGTAGGTCAATATCTCAGAAATTTTCCAAGATAGGCATCTAATTTTTAAATGTTCTTCAATTCAAAGCTGGGAAGTACTGCAACGAATTTCACTTTTAAAATGTTGCAAAATTGATCATCCATTAACATTGACCATAGAGAAAAAGCATTTAGAATTTAAAGGAAATGGACAACCAAACCCTCCCAATCCTCTATCATAAAGAAAAACAAGGTATTGTATTTATTTCTGTATTTCATCTTCCACCAGCTTCAATCTACCAAGTAATTTTTAATTATAACTTCTGGGTTCTTTTATAGTCTGCTTTTCAATTAGTAAGAACGCAAACAAACAAGGAATCAAATCGCTTCTATTCTGCTGCAAATGTATATTTCCTGCTACTCTTCCCACAGTGCTCGATTCTGTTTCTCAGCAAATTGAAGAATTGCAGTATTACATCCTCACCTTTCATCTAATAGTTGCTTTGTGTGCTCTGACTGATTGACAGTGCATGCAATGACCTTCAAATAGAAAAAAAACCTACCTTTTTTAAAACAAGAATTAATTCAATCTAATTTTTCACGCCCAACTCAATCTCATTTAGTTCATATATACTTGCAAATCCTTTCCAGTATTAATGACATTATCTTAGTATATTCATTGACAATGAGAACAGTTGTAAGCTTTGTGGATCTACTTGCAGAGACTCCAAGTGGAATAGTGAAATATATTTAACAGAAAGGGAGAAAAAGAGAAAGAAAATGTGTTTGTTTATCTTCTAGATTTTTCCATCTCTATAAAAATACTGTAATCAGTTGATTTAGAAAAGACTCTGAAGGAAATCATACCCATTAAATGACATTCAATCATTATCTGTGTCTCAGTTTCATCAAGGTTAGGGTCTTAAAAAAATCTAGGAAATTTTGTAAAAATGTTATTCTAGTTGTGATGCTGTTTTACTTTTCTAGCCAGATCTAATAATGAAACTAGAAACTTTCTATATTAATGAAACCAACTGTAATTCTATGTTTAAATTTCAAATGCTTAAGCTTGAAAAAACTACAGTTAAAAGTTATTTATTTATGTCTACAATCATTGTAATTTAACAGTTTCCAAAATATTTATTTATGTCTACAATCATTGTAATTTAACAGTTTCCAAATAAATATAAGAAGTATAAGAAAATCTTGTAATTTCTTTAAAAAATTAGCACAGGTATTTAATTTTGTTTGATATTTTTTCTGAAAGAGTTTACAAGAAATAAAAAAAAGCCATTCAGTAAGTGAAAAGCCATTCCGTAAATAAAAAGAAAAGCATATCTCTGTAAAGAACAGTAGCACTATTTACACTTCAGCCAGAATACCAAAATTTTTAAGAGAGTATTTTTTCAAAACCATAACATATTCAAAGTAAAAGGGAAAATACGAAGATATGCCATGGTAAATAACATATTCAATTTTTTATATTTTAACTTCCTACATAAACAAAAGATGTGGAGTATACAACACTCCAAGCCTGTGACTTTATTAACACAAACTCTATCCAACAGCTGAGTGGGGGAGGTCCAAATTTTTCACGCAGAGAGTGGCTGGGCACTGGAAGATGATCCCCAGGGCAGTGGTCACAGCTCCAGCCTGACAGAGTTCAAGAGGCGTTGGGACACTGCTCTCAGGCACTTGGTGTGATTCTTTGGAATCCTGTGCAGGGCCAGGAGTTGGACTCAATGCTCCTGATAAGTCCCTTCCAACACACTATATTCTGTAATTTTATGATTCAGTTCATTGTGATGTAAACTTCAAGGGAAGATCTTCCAGTGCCAGAGTATTTTATGGATCACTTTCTTGAAAGAAACTTCATACCAGGATATATTTCACATCTACGGCTATTTTGGCCTGGCAGACTATCCAATAGCAAAGAATTCATCAAGATGGAACTATATAATGCTGTATAAAGTAGTATGCATGTTACAAGTTACTGAAATTATTATGTATCCTGTCTAGGAAAATTTTATTCATATTCCACACCTTTTATCTCAGATTTACTGGATTACATGGCTTTTCTATTAACACTTCGTTGCAGCAGCAAAGTTTATGAGGCAAATTGAATAGCTTAAAGTAAAAATATTGATTACTCAAACCTAATTTTGAATTTTGTTTTATTTAATTTTGAAAATATCCATAAATGCAGAGGAGAGAAATTTTTTAAAAAATCGTATTGTCTCTGACTCCTCTGTTCCAAATATGCACAGATTTGAAGCACATGAGGACAGAATGTAAATTTTATGTTGTGCAAAAAGGCACAGCTGGGCACACATCCAGGGAGGGAGATCCATAGCATTGCTGTGCAGATATAAAATACTTGCTTCTGGTATTCCACAGTTTTGGTTGACAAGGAAGGTAAAAAATGAGAAACTAGGAGTCTTCGTTATATCATTCTAGGAAGAGAACACATTAAAATTTTGTTTCAAATATTGAAATGGGTGTCTTAAAAGGTTAGACATAACTAAGTATCAAATGGCTGATATGTAGATTGCCATTCTAGGCCCAAGAAGAGGTACTTACTTGTGGTAAAGGACAACAAAAAGAAAAAAGTACCCAAATAAATTTTCTATCAGAGCAGTACAGGCTGGAACTATATAACGGGTGACTTTGATGTTAATAATATTAATTCTTAATCATGGAAGCTGAAAATACGTTCACATAACCCTTTCTTAACCTGAAAACTCAATATAAGATATGAACATCTCTTAAATCTTGGAAGTTCTACCCATACAGAACTCCTAACAATGACTAACCCACAAATATTTTTCCTGCGTAAAGGGGTGATCAACAAATATGCAAGGAATCATTTATTAGTGAGAAATGCTGCTGTAGTCTCTGAATTCCTTTATGCTCCTTGAACTGATCTAAGATTAACATTTTTTCCATCAGTACATTCTTTTATTTTTTCTTTTTTTTCCCTTTTTTTTTTTTTTTTGTTACTTATCAGGAAACCAGGCCCTGGGAAGTGATCAGCCTGTTTGAGCAGAGCATTTTGCCCACAGAGCCCATCCACGTCTCCCTTCACAGGAGGATGCAACATGTGCACGGTGCCTTCATCACCTTGGCAGCCTATTTTAGTCTGCCTCTGCATCAGGAGGCTGTCTGTGCTCAGCACTGATAACAAAGCCCCATCGCTTTTCAGAGTGACAGGGCACAGTGACACATCCACGCTGGAACTTCAGCGAAAAGCCCCTTCTAATTTAACTGCTAATCTGCTGAAACTGTGCTCAAACCTAGCACACTCGTTTTCAATTAAAACTTTCTTGTAACTAGAAAAAAAAGTTTGGTTTGCGTCTTTGCCTTTTTGGGCTGCAGTCAAGTCAGAAAGGAGCTGAAAAGCTATGAAACAGAGTGGAGTGTTTTTTCACTCTGCTAAATGTCAGACATTTGTTTTTCAGATGGAAATTGCACAGAATACACTTTCCGGAAGCTGTTTTGTACTAGACTTATGGAAGGTTTGTTGACAAAATGAGATTTTCCTCTGAAGTAAGATACAGATTATTAATATATATTGGCAAAAAATTCATTATCTAATGTTAATTTAAAGCTTGTGTCTAGAATTATTACCAGTAGAATGGAAAACATTTAGTAAAAGTCCTAGTGCATTTGGTGCTTTGAGCAACAAAAGCAATGATTTCAGTAGATTTTTTTAGGCCTTACTGACAAGTAATCAGTCTCTGTTCCTAAGTATTTCCCTCAGCATTCACTACTTTCTCAACAAATTAACCTACAGCACTAGATTTGTAGACTATTAGCAAAAGGAGACTGTACTTCAAAGAATAAAAAGCTGATATGGCTTTGATGAGAATAATGTTGATAAGACACCAATGTTTTGACTATTGCTATGTAGTCCATATCTTAAGAAAAGGGGATAAAAACCATTTTTAGGGTCTCATGCTCTAAAATAGAGGAACTACACAAAAAGCTGAGAGGGAGCATGACTGGGACAGGAGACTGCAATTGATCAAATGTTCCAAATCTTGGAATTTCAGGCCAGCACATAAAGGGAAAAGTTGTCTGGAAGAGAACAATCACTGTCCAGGGATGGACATCAGTTAGCATTGTTGTGCATAACTTGTTTCTCCTGTACTTTGTTCCTCTCTCTCTTCCTCTCATTATCATTCCTGCTCTTGGTATTATTATTATTTTTACTATTCAATTATTGTTACTATGTTATTACTATTGTTAATATAATAATATTTAGTGTTAGCTGCATATTTATATTGAAATTACTATTTATTGCTATTATTTTTTTTCTAGTATTAATTTATTCTTTTCCCAGATCAAGAGGTTTGTCTATTCTTTCTGATTCTCCTCTCCACCCTGAGTGATTCTAATGATGGGAGTGAGAGTGTAGCTCCACTGGCTTAATTTCCAATTGGGGTTAAACCATGACACAGTTTTAGAGAACACTTAAAGCAAAATCCACATGAATCTGTAAGAAATTTCTGAGCTAACCTTTTCCTTTTCAAAGACAGCAAGTTTGCTGGCAATTTGTCTCTTGAAAAATGAAAAGTGATAATTTTTTTCTTTTCTTTTTCAAAATAGCTTTTACTTTTCTTAGTTCCCGTCAACACTCGGAAAGTTGTTTCAGTGTGTTGGCTACATATCAAAATACTGTCTTCTATGTAATTACATGAGTCAACCTGCCATTACTTGATTGATCAAGGCTTTGGCCTATGGAAAATAAAACATATGGCCGATATCCCAAAAAAACTTTTAAATTTTATATTTATGTGGATAAATATAAAATTAAAACTAATGGCACTTAGTACTAGGAGTTTGGTTCCTTTCCTTCCCTTTCCTTTTTTTTTTCCTTTTTTTTTTTTTTAATTTTATTTTTAGATTCAGGTGACTGAAATGCACGTAAAAATGTAAATATTTTGAATTTCGTAGTTATGCATTGTTACGTTGCATTTGTTCTTAACTAACAGGATAATGACTACAAACCAAAGATGGGTAAAAAGAGATTGGTCAAAGATGCGTATTCATATTCATATTTAATGGCTAGCCTAATACAAATAAATCTCAAGCTCTTACAAAGCTAAATAGCTATAATGGCATGTGTAGTATACTGTATATTTTTTCCTCTGAAAAAATTCTTACTTACATCTAATTTAAAAATACAGAAGTAAAATTTATGCAGTTAGCATTTAATGAATTATTTAGAACTCTCTTTCTAATATTCTATGCTAATCCAAATAATATACTTTCCTTTCTTTGAAATTCTGTTTGAATATGTAAATTCATCATTCTTAGCAATAAAATACAACAAAGTTTCATTAATGAGTTATTGTGCCCCAACTTTTCAGATAGAATTAGCACAGGATTGAGTTGAGGCTGCCACTCCTTGAATAATATTTTCATTGTGTATCTTTGTTCTTAAGGAAAATTTTATCAAGTCAGTCAATTTCTGTGCTCAGGAAAAAAAGCTGTTCAAAATTTGTTAAATCAGTTTTAATTCGTACTCTGGAAGTAAATTTAGCTTAGCTATTACCTGTCCACAAGACATAATATGGTGGTTTTTTGCTAAGGATTTTGTCAGTAAGGAAACTGGTCGTATGTTGACATGGATCTTCACTGACACTATTATATATAGTTCTTGCCCCTGGACTATCCAAAATGTTTCTCCTTCCTTTCCTCCCAAACTTTTTTTGAATATTCCTCTATTTTCTTAGAAAATTAATACAAGACCCTTTAGTAGTGGGTCTTGGAAGTAGTTGAGATGTTTGCTATTTATTAACCATGAATATTATATTTCTGTGTAAAAACATATATGTATGCATGCATAACAATATAAATCATACTTATTTTAAATCTTTTGGGTTAATTTTATATACCTCAGTTGTGTCTATGTGATAACTTTATAGGGGATGAAAAGGGAAATATCCTAGACTGCACAATATGCTGGGCAAAGGAGAGGCTGTACAAATCACACTTGAAATTTAAACAGATTCACAACATCCTGTCTGTTCTCTGAAGGAGAGTTCCTTTGCAATATGCAAGAGAAGTCCTTAAGTATTCTGACACAAAATTATTTTATTCAGATGTACAAAGAGCTGGTAGTGCAGCAGAAGATTAATTAATCTGTGGCCTTACCAATATATCCTATCTGCAATATTGTTTTAAATCTGTGTTGCATAGCGATGAGGACAACACTATTGTAAGTGCAGCCATAACTGCTCTGTGCTAGCAGCTGTCCTTAAGCTGTTTTCCCATGAGCCAAATTGCCAATGGAGCTAGGTCTCAATGAACTGTAGAAAGAATAAACCATGCTGATGATGAATGTCTTAGCTCTATGTAATATTTTGGCCTTCCCATGTAATGTTAATCTGGATGCAATGTGAATCTGTTTTTAGACATTCATAGGGCCCTCTCACTTGGTCTTAGCCATAAAAGGCCCAGTGTGGGAATTGTATTTCAGAGGCTGCCTACATTTCATCGTCCATTATAGTTTCTAGACTCCAGGAGAGGTCAATTTCTGTGAAAATTTCTAATGAATAGCTGTGGGATCGGCTTCCTAAAAGGCAGTCTAGTTTTTTCTTTTGGTTGTTCAGTGTTAAATGACAATTTGTCAGATGATGTAAAACTGAATCTTTTCTATATTTAGTAAGATACAAGTCTGCTTAGTGAAACACAAGTCTCAGTTGGTAATTGAGTTTTCCATAACGTGTTATAACCAAGTAAAGTGAAATTGTCTGCACCCACAAATACTCTACTGTTAGTTTTACAACTATTAACACTATTTCTAAAGAATGAGATGAAGATATTCACAAATATGTAAAGTATGAAGGTGATGTCTCAAGGGTAAAGTCAGTAAGCTCTCTACAAATCAGGTGCTCAGATATTTCATCAAGAGTTATGAACTTTTTTCAGTGAACAGTTCTCTACAACTACAAGCACAATTTCAGATAATTCAAAATCTCTATAGTAAGTCAGAAGAAAGTGAGAAATGAGAAGATATGATCAGTGAAATTATAACCATATAAACAATAGATGACTAGAAATAACTAATAGCCTAATGACATCTCATGACAACAATCAAGTTAAAAGTGTTTTAGAAATAGAATCTCAAATGAACATTTACTGCATGCTTTTAAAAACTATGTACTAAAATTTGAAAACCAAAAAAAAACAAATACAAAAAAAACGCAACAATGGCTCTTTAAAAGGCTGGGGGCCAGGGATAGAAACCACCCTGAAAAATGGTTTTTATTTTAGGAGATAAAAGCATCAAGGTCTTGTTGATTGTGCAATCGTACATAACTGACAAATGTAGTTTGTATTAAACCATAAAGCCTCCAGCAAGGTAGTACAGCAGATAAACATCTAATCATTCATTTGGGATAAGACAGTTCAAGTCTTAAAAAATTGTGATATCCTATAAAATGGGTGATGCCTCAGCTCCTTATCAGAATCTTTAAAAAAGTTACATGGTTTAGAGGCCTATTCTCTTTAGAGAGGGTAGCAGATTAAAACCTTGTACCAGAAGCCATTGTTCATATAAGAGAGAGGGTGAAAGAATATCTAGAACTTTAGTTATTGAATGCATTTTGGCATACATAAATCTATCTCCCTTCAGAATGCTGCTGTAATGGCCAATCACATACCAATTCTGATTTGAATTATAATGACCCATGGATTTCTCTTGCTTTAGTTACTGCTTGAGGTAAATACATGCACACTCACAACAGCCCATAGGTGACCTATGAAAATCTTAGCATCTTAATTTTTTCTAATGGTCAACATTTGGGAGATATCCCAAATAGTATTTTGAAGTTAAATTCTTTTAGTACATGACTTCAGAGACTCGGGGTTATTTCCACATAAACTTTCTTAAACACGTTGATTTGTGGACTGTGAATCTGGAGTATGTTGCAAGGTTCAGTATAAGACCAAAGCATTGTTCTGGCAATTTACTACTCTTCCTGATAAAACTGGAAAATAATTTGCTGACAGAAAACTGGTGGCAGGTGTGCTTTACTGTTGACAGCTGCATTTCTGACACGGATCACAGAGAAACTGCAGTGTTCATGCTAGAACATCTGGACTATTTGATCAGATTTCAAGATCTAATTCAAATTGCCTATTATAATTTTACAAAGTAAAGGAAAATAGTATTATGGTGCAGTGTTCATATTAGCAGAAGAAAAAAATCAGAAATTATTATCTGAAAAATGTTTTCTTCTAAGAAAGACAAAGCAGCAAATATTTTATAGACTACCACTGGATGAAGATATTTATTTACATTTGTGTAATGCTCAGAAGTATTTTGCAGTACCAAAATCAAAGAAATGCAAGACAAAAAAAAAAATTAAAATAGTATTTTGATCCTAACATCAATATAGAACATTCCTCATATAGTAGATAGTTGTCTGGACTGCATATTTTTAATAAGGTTGAAATGTCTCTCATTAAAACAGCCACTGAATTGAGAGGATCTGAATTCCTTGAGGCATCTGTTGCTCTAGAAAATAAAATACCATGTTCTAGAAAATTAAATACACTGAAAGAAATAAACATCAAAAGCATAACCAAATGGTAATGTTAGTCACATTATATTTCACCAACCTTTTCATACTAAGTTCAGACTTTCTCAGGTGCAAAAATATTGTCCACATATAAGTAGCTTTTGCAAGATGAATTAGAATGTAATGATATGTTTCGGTGTTACAACAGTCAGTACTTGGGAAAGGATGAAATATTTGGCTGTCTACCTGAACAGGCCCAAGAAGCATCTAAGCTTTTAAGGGCATTTTCTTGCTTCACATTAGAAGTTTACAGAAGCTTCCACTTGCATGTACATCATAAATCAATCAAATGGAACTACTACTGCTACACACAACTCCTGTTAGAGTTTAAATCACATCAGGAGTTTCTGAGCGTCACAGTGTAGTTGCCTTCCTCTCCCTTCTGCTGCAGGCACAATCTCTTTCGAGCTGCTGCCATCTCTTGTTCAGTCCTGTTCTCTCTGCTCCTGTGGAGTGGCAATGGCACCCATCCTCAACAGCAGCAGCAGTTTCCAGGGCTTTAGCACATTTGTGCTCCTTATGCACCTCTCATTTTTTCCCTTGCTCTAGCTCCGCAAAACAAAGTTCAGTGGTGCTGCTTTCATTTACTTAGGAGAGTTAGTTTCAGATTCCAGTCAGTTTTGGCATTCTTCTACAGCCATAACAGCATTCTGGAGTCTAGAGCACTAGCTTATCTGCTCTTTTGGTTTTGAAATATAAGACCAATCTTGAAAGTAGATTAGCAGTCAACTAACTGAAGTGAATAAAAATAAGGAAAATATATTAAATGAACCTGTAGCCTTAAGCAAACTACTACCAGAATATGAATTACTAGGAAAACATAACAATACTGCTTTCTTTACAAGAATTTTAGTTGTATAGGTAATTTCTACCGAATCTCTATTTATGAAGATGTGCTATTAAAGTCATTTATATAAAAACTATTAAATCTGCAAATATCTGCTGCATATATCTCTCATCAAATAAAATAGGTTCACTGACTGTCTAAAGTATTCTCTGGTCATTTTTACTAGTGAAATAGGGCAGAAGAGTACCACAAGGAATATCTTTAAATATTTAATCTGGTTTGTGCTCAACCTATTTTGTCATAAATGCTTGCAGTAGGTGTAAGTGCAAAGAAAACTAGGTCATGTGTAAACACAGGAGCAGTAAAACCATAAATGAGAGCAGATGAATGTGATCAAACTACAACTAAATAATTCACTTGTACTATATAACTGAATATTGTAATGTCAGTGCAAAGGACTAGGATGCTGTAACCTTGATGTATCTATGCCATTGTAAAGCCTTGAAGTCCAAACTAAATTTTGCCCTAAATATTTTTTATATCCTTTTAAGATCTCAGCTTCCTAGTTTATTGAATACAAATTAAAATATTAAGGAGATTTACTTCATATTTGAGAAAATAAGGTGAGATGCTGGTTCATGTTACCAAACTTGACACAAAGTGAATAGGATTCCTGACAGCTCTGACTAGAACTTCAAGTTCTCTAGATGAAGAAATTTAATTAAGAGTAAGTGATGTCTTCCTGACTAGTCATTTATTCTATGAAATCACACTGACTTTGAAGTCATTATTCCCAAAGGTATTCTTTTCAAGGTTGTTCTGTAAAGATTCTACAAACACAATCTTGCTTGGAGAAAAATTGCACTTTGATTAGAGGTCAAAGACACTGTTAAAAGTGTTAAAAATCTGAGTATTACCAGACCTATCCTTAAAAGTTATCAACATTTTACATCTACAAGGTACCATCTATGAGAAAAACAATTCATCTGAAAATGGCTGCTAAAAATCTCTCTACAAAAAGTACAATTGACATTCAACAGCCTGAGGGGGGGTTTACAGGAGTGAAGTCCCACCCCCTGCAAGCAAGAAACAGGTTTGACCACTTGATGAAACTGAGTAAGCACAAATTTATGGGGCCTGATGACATGGACCTCAGGGTCCTGAGGGACTGATGGTTGATGTAGCTGCCAAGGTACTATTCATGTTATATGAAAACTCATGGTGGTCAGGCAGAGTCCCTGGTGATGGGAGAAATTAAACACCTCTCCTGTTTCTGAAAAGGGGAGAAAGGAAGCTGGGGAATAACAGACCACTGAGCCTTACCTCTGTGTCTGGGAAGATGATGGAAAAAATCTTCATGGAAGGAATGCTGAGGCTCATGCAGAACAAAGAGATGTCATGAGACAGTCAGGCATTTCACTAATGGCAAATTATACCTGACCGACCTGGCTGCCTTCTGTGATGGAATGACAACAACAGTTCATAGAGGAAGACTGACTGCTGTCATCTCTACTAAGCTTTTGTAAGTTTTTAAATACAGTTGCACATGACATTCTTTTCTACATACTGGATAGATGTGGACTTGAAAGGGTGAATTATTTGGTAAGGAATTGGCTAGATGAGTGGAACCAGGGAGTTTTGGTTAATATCTGTGTGGAAGCTGGTGACATGTGGTGCCTCTCAGGGCTCTTTAGTACCTTTATCAATGATATAGACAGTGGGATCAGGTTCACCTTCAGCAAGCTTGTAGGTGATACCTAAATGAATGCTGCTGTTGGCACAAGATGATGGATGCCATCCAAGGGGACCTGGACAAACATGAGCAGTATTGCCACAAAAACCTTATAAAGTTCAATAAATGCAGGTTTTACATCAGGGTAAGGGAAGTGCCAGACATGGGTAAGCCTGGGTGAAGGACACATTGAGAGCATCCCTGTGAGGAACAGTTCTTGTGAAGGCAAGCTGGACATCAGCCAGTGTGTGCTTACAGTCCAGAAAGCCAAGAGCATCCTGGGCTGCATCAAAACAAAAATGGCCAGCAGGCCAAGGGAAGATTCTCCTTCTAGTCTGCCCCCTTGAGATGATGGTGATCCAGGACTGGGACACCAACAAGAGGAAGACGTGGACCTGTCAGAGAGAGGAGGGCCACAAAAATGGTCCTGGAGGACCAAAGGGCTGGAACACCTCTCTGATGAAGAGACTGACAGAGCTGGAGGCTTTCAGCCTGCAGATGGGAAGGCTGTGGGGGTGCCATTGAGCCTTTCAGTACTTAAAGCAGGCTAGTCTCTAAAAGAGAGGGAGAGTGACGATATACATGCATTGACAGTGATAGAACAAGTGGAAATAGCTTTAAACAAAAAGAGGAGATACTTTATATTAGATATTTAAAATAAATTCTTTACTGTGGGTGTGTGGGAGACTGGGAGAAAATGATTACTGGCTCAAACAACTGAAGTGCAGGGGACAGGACAAGTTCTGAGGAGAGTGTAGTAGTGCACCACTCTGCACTCCACCTGCCTGGAGGTTCTAGTCCAGCTGTCAGTCACTGCACACCTGGAAGACTGAAAGGAGCACCCCACACCCCACTCTGGAGGCCCACCCTAGCCCCAGAGTGGCCAGAGAACTGGAAGCCCCACCTAGGGTAAGGCATGGCCACCAGAAGCCAGGGCAATAAATGCCATTGTGCAATCACTGTGGTCACAGTCCTATTTTATAGTCCTTGGATTTTACAGCAGCTGAAGCCCCACCCCAGATCCAAGGCAGTAGCTACATATTTCTTCTCTCTTTCTCTTGTCCTTTCTTTCTCTCACCCTTTCTTTCTCTCCTTCTCTTCTCCTAATTTGCCATTCCTGAAATCTGGTTAATTTAGAGCTTTTTTGGTTAGAGTCAATGTTTTATGAAATGGAATATTTGTTTTAAATTCTGCCCAAATCCTGATCTTCTAAGATTTGCCAGTAATTTGTTTTGTAATCTCCCAGAAACTCTTGTCAAGCTTTTCTTTGTGTCACCTCGGCAAAAAGGAGTATCATAAGACCTTTTAAAATAATCTCACAGATGGAGGACTGGAGGTTTACAAAGAGTGACAAGATATTGTTTGCAGGGTGCTCAAAAAAGTTGTGTGTTCATCCTTGAATATTTGAAAGGCCAGGTTGGATGGGATTTTGAGAAATCTGGTCTAGTGAAGGTGTTGTCTTTGGCAGCGGAGTTGGAACTAGATGATCTTTATTGTCTTCCAAACCAAAGCATTCTGTGATTGTAGTAATATGTATCACCATGATTCATCAGGGCACTCATGTACAGGACTTGATCTAGTTCTACCTCTTCAGCTAATACCCACAACAGCTTTTCCTTCTAGTTTTTCATGTCAATGTTGCTGTGTTTTCTATAATTAGAGACACTTTATACATATAAGAAAGAGAAAGTAAAAGAAACATGCTGCTGCATTTATCAGAGTTCTACTGTATATGGTTAAAGAATGGGAAAAAGGTAAGGGTAGTAAAAATGACCATGTCTTAACTAAGGAACATGTAAATTTGATGTAGATATGACAAATATTCTGTGATAGATCACACATCTCAGCAGAGTCCTCATGGTCTGTAACAAGGAGAATGTCATGCACCAGCTGTTACTGAGCTGAAGGGGTTGTTATTTGCCTTTCACCCTGTTCCTGGGACCAAACATGCTGTGTGCACGAGTCACCATGCCAAATCTTCTGCTGTCATTCTCTCCTGATAAATAACTGCAGCTTTGTGGCAGTGTGGTTGTGACTGAATCAGATACTGATGCTCAAGATCTGTACTTAAAAAGATTTAGATTACTATGTTGCCTAGATAGTGAATTGTCTTCCAAATCCACACTTAATACAGCGACTAATAATGACTTATAAAGTTTAAGTGTCACTCTTACATCCATGTATTGCATTTTGGGCATTTATTTTCAGATTGACTTGCTAGGTTGAAACAAAATGAAATTCCTTCAGCTGCCAAGACATTTCTTGAGGGCCATCACCACAGCATTGAGATGTCAATCCTTTCATAGGGAAAAGGAGCTGAGAGCAATAATGATCAATCAGAACAGACCAAGCAACATAAAAAGAACACAATTCCAAGTTCTTAATTATCAGGATCTCTGTCTTTTACTCTATGAATGAGTAGATTGCTTTGATTGGAAAGGAACATAGAGCTGGCATGACACAACATGCAGAATTTTTGCACAGAGCATTTCTTTGTCTTTGCTTTTGTTTTAAAAGGTCAGCAAATGGAATATTGGCTTGACGCCTTGAGAGCATATGAAAATATGAAAACTAAAACTTAAGGCATCAGGCTCAAATACCCCAAAGAAGGAGAGAAGAAAAAAAGTGGTCATAACACTAGGAAGAACATTTGCTAAAGATTAGAATCTGGAGGAGAATGTTCTTCTGTCTTATGATGGGGTGGATGTCTGGTCAGGAGAAATACCATCTACTACATTTTTCATAATCTCTATTTTCATTTTTTTTTTTGTTCTAATTGGTTCAAAAGTACCTAGGGAAAAAAAGCCTTATGACTAATTAATAGGAATAAAAAGCGGCAAACCTGATAGACATCCTGCTGGATATGTAGGAACTAATTAGGAAGAAGCCTTTGTGTTATCTCTGCACTCAGAATCATGTCCATGGTTTTGGTGGATGGGGGGATACAGGCTGAAATCTGTAATACACTTTCAGAAACAGCTTCTTGTCTAGGAACATCTCATGCCAATGTATATTTCCTTTGGTTTAAACTCTCTCATGATCAGGCAGCAGAAACGAGTGAAACTGATAAAATTGGTACAATGTTTTTCTACCTTGTTTGAATTTTTTTTTTTTGTTTGTTTGGTGAGGAGTGACTGGAAGGAAGGTTTGGGGGATTTTCCGGGTTTTTTCAGGCTACATTTCCTTCCCAGATGACATGAGCCACTGATGTTAGCCAAGATCTTGCATTAGATATTTTTCATAGGTAATTTAGGATCTTGTATGCACATTAATAATTGCTTAAATATGTATGCTGCACGTAGTGGTATTTGGACACTCTTACCCCGCTCTTTCCCTGCTCATGCTGAACTTTAAGGTAATTCTGCATAATCAGAAATATTGTCCTCTTCTGAGACTGGCAAATCAAACCATGAAGAAAAAAGAAGAAATTATTTAAAACAGCAGTAACTTTTGGTTACTGGAATTGTTACTGAAATTTCATGGTTTCTAAAATGTAACAGAAAATTTAATTAAAATGGATGAGTATAGTTATAATCGTTCTTTGAAACTGCAGGTAAAAACTTGTGTCCAGCGCTACCTGGAGAAGGAGTTGGTTTTATTCTAAAGGGTGAAGATTTTCTGAGATTGGAGCATTTTTTTACCACATTAAAACCAGAGGAAAAAATACATTAAAAATACACTAATGATAGTCATAGCTCTTTAAGATAATTAAGGTAGATTCCATGTTTAAAATGTCCGGAAATGGGTAAGTATAAAGGAGCTGCAGCATAGCAGCCAAAAAAAGAAGGAATTAAAAAGGAAAAGTGTTTCATATTTTTCAGTCATCTTTTCTCCAGAAACTAGGCATGCTTTCAGATGTATGGGGACAAATATAAAGTCAAGATTGATACCTATGGAAAATTATGTAAAAATGTAATTTCTAGGAATGAAAAAAAGGGAAACCTCATAGATATTAGAAAGATTAGTCTATTTTAGTTCTAAATGACTCAGAGGAGTAAATAACTAATGAGACAGGACATCAACAAGAATATTTTTTTTATTATGAAAGTGGTGAGACACTGTATAAGTTGCCCCAAGTTGTGAATGTCCCCCTAAAACTATTTCAATGTCAGGGGCTTTGAGCAATCTGTTCTGGTGAAAGGTGTCCCTGTCTGTGGCAGGATATTCAGACTTGGTGGTGAGAGCTTCACACTGTCTTGGAGCTCCTTGTATTCTTCCTCTCTTCTACATTTCTTTAAAAAGGCAGCAGTACAAATACCAAAGAACCTCTCTAAAGGACATATGCCTCCACTCAACTCCTACCAATTATACTAACTTCAACATTCCTAGATTACTGTTGTCGTAGACCTTCATACAATTAAAAAGAGATCTAGATGGAAGAAAATTACTTTAATTCTCTCCTTATGAGTAGCAGAGCTGATACGAACTACTGCCTTAAACATACAGAGCAATTTATTTTTCACGTAGAAGTAAAACAATTCCAGATGATACTCTGACAGTGGCCCAATCTTGCTCTTTTACAGTTCTATCATATAATCCTGTACCTGAAATTGAGAAAAGCAAAAGGAAAAGCATAGGAGAAAGGAAAAGCAAAAGGAAAAACAAAAGGAAAACCATAAAAGAAGCAAAAGAAAAGAAAAAATGAAAATGAAAATGAAAACAAAAAAGAAAAAGAAAAAGGGAAAAATATATGCTCATTTGCATCTATGCTTTTGGTTAGTTTAAGATGAATTAATTAATGTAGCCTGAATTTCATTTCGGGATTAAGCTTTTGCTTACTCTCTTCCAAGGCAGTCCCTCACAGAAGGTTCTTTTGCACATGTTAGCCACTGCATATTAATCCTACTATTTCACCCTAAATATTTTGGAATTTGAAGAGAGAAGACGTATATCTTACATAGGAAAATCTTCTCAAAGTCCATAAATATGCAACAAAATAGGCATCAAAGCAACAATATGTTGTTCATATTATGCAATAATTTCACTCCTTACTTCATAAAGAACTACTCTTGGTGAAGGGATTATCTGATATTTCATTATCCAGAGTATATCTGTGTATAACCTATATCTAAGATTAATGGAAATTTTATGAGGTTTTCACTGTGATTGATCAGCAAAGGGGTTTGCAGTGCAGTGATTTTGGAAGCAAGTAAAAAACCTCTAAAGTATGAAAACCCTATAATTTATTAAGAATGCGCCTGTGTGTCTCTGTTTAGAGAAGTCTGATTTCTACTATGAGTTGGAATATTTCCCATAACCTTTTCCATATGTCCAGGTACAAGAATAGCCCTATCTTCTCCAGTCCTCATTTTCCGCACAGCAAAATGAGTAAAGTTGATTTGTATGCTACTATCCTGTTATGTTTTTTTTTTTTTTTAATCTATATGGCACAAGAACTAAGTGTATTTTCTTTCTGCATAAAGTAAATGGCTTGCACCAAAAGAAAGTGTATTAGAGAGCAAGAATACTTAAGAATATACTTCTAAAAATTTAATTCAGAAAGGGCAGTAACTGACAATTGGTATTTCCTGATGACAGTGGCAGTTTATTAATAATCTGTCATGTAAAGCAGACATATGGGGTGTTAAATTCCACCCAGTCACCAATGAAATCTCCTCTGTTATTACCTCTAGAATTACCTACTTTTTGTTGAAAGACTTTTGCAGACATGAATACACATCAATGTTGTTTCTGAATGCAGGCTACCTCTATTTTCTTCTCCTAATTCCTCATTATTGATAAGATGATCCAGCATAAGGTTAATCTTGGTCTCTGAGTATAGACATAGTCTAAATAAATACCAAGTTTCAGTTCAGACACAAACATTGATAAACATTGAGAGGGTTATCAAAGTTCAAAAGGGCAAATCATAGTATATAAATTCCTTAATTTTAATATGTCATGAGGGAGAAACAAAAAAGAAAATAGTATCCTCGAAGCTGCATACACCTATTCAAGTTGTACATTCAGATGTGCTGCAAGCAATTTATCACCATGCAGATGCCAGTGTACTGGAGGAGATGGAAGGAAGAGATTGTGCTGGAAGGAACCACTAGAAATACACAACACATGATATGTACTTTATTTTTCTCCTCCCTAGTCACTTTAAATTTTAAATGAGATTAAAATTTCTATGGAATTTCGTTTTTGAAATGAATATTTTTTTTGTATTTAAAAGATTGATTGAATTTGCCACGGACCAACCTTACTTTTTTTTTGCCACATTAGAAACTTTACTCAGTAATGAAATCTAAAATTACAAGGATCTGAAGTGTTTTCAGATTTCTTCATTGTCCTTTCTCACTTTTCCATTTCAGTGTAATACAGTGAGCTGAGTGGAACAGACAGTCAGACTGACAGAAGATGGAAGCTAGCGCAGAAGAAAAATCACTTAAATCTTTGCAGCCAAGCACCACTAGAAAAGTCATGCTGAGACAGCTGAATCTTTGACCTGGCTTAGATTTTGTTTTATGGTCTGATGCATCTATTCAAAACACTATTCTTAATTAGAGCTATGAATTAAAATAATTTAACAGTCTTTTGTTTAGGACTAATACTAAAGTTAGTTGTGTATTTGTTTACATGATATGTGATTTTCTCCTACAAATTTTGAAATACTCAGTTGAGATCAGATTTTACTGTACTCAATTCCCAAATGAATGTGAGTAACCTATTGGACAAATCTTTGAAAATGAACCACTAAGAATTTTGTCCTCCATCTGTCCAGGAAATGAAATGCTTTTGTGGGACCCATCATACAAAGTATAAGGGGTTTTTTTCATTATGCAATTTTTCAGGTTTTATTTCTATACAATATATTACTGAGCATAAAGATTCAGGAAAACTTATCAACAGAACATGCACATGCACACACTCAAAAGAATACATTCTCCTGAAAAAAGATAATGCAGGTTTTGTCCAATATTTGTTCAGGGATAGTAAGTATTGAGAAAATGCATTGTTGGATATGTATTTTCACACGACAGCTTCTGATTTAACTTCTGAAAACCAACCATAACTGTGTATGAAATGGAAAAAAGTTTGCTTATTTTGCAACTTCCTCAAACAAATATTGTCCAGATTTCAGCTCAACTCTTTATAGGTCCACAATTTTTGACAATTTGTGAGATACTTTTCAAGAAGATTATTCTCTGGGAAAATTTGTTTCATTCATGAGCAGAAGCTGCATGAAGATGAAAAGACAGGACATTATCATTTGAAGCATGTGTCCAATAGCCTAGCAACTGTCTAAACACTCAGTCTATTTTTAATTCCCTGTTTTCAATTCTCTATTTTCAGCGTGAATTTTAAATTATGAAATCTCTGATAAACTTGTGCTTTAACAACACTTTCAGTAGTGCAGTGGGTGAAGTTACCATTTCTCTGCTTTCATTACAAATATAAAATATAGAGAAAATAAAAGACACAACAGAATGGATTGAATTCTAGTTTCCAATGTGTAAAGCAGTAAATTGGATACTGCATATAGCATTTATAAAGCTCTTTAGATATTTATTAGGTAAATTTCATCTTCCTTTCAATTTATGCAAAGTAGTAGCATAAACTTGTGACTCATTTTTTTTGGATTTTGTACAAGCCCAGTGAAAATAATGCATGTGAAATATAAATACCTGCATGCCTACAAAAATAAAGTATTTTGACCTGACTGAGAAGTTCAAGTAAGATCAAGTTCATTAGAAGTGCATGAAAAAGGACTTAATTTGCAGGCCACAAACATTAATAGAAGTATTTTTATTAGGTTTTGAAAAAAAAATCTAGAAGAATATTTTGCAGATTTATAAAACCCCAAAAGCTATTCAAGCATCATTACTTCCCTTCTTTCCTTTTTCTTTCCCCTTTTATTCTTTTTTTTTAAGAACAGAAAATAAATGGTTACTCTTAACTGAAATAAAAGTTTCAGATTAATCTATACTGTAATTTTATAATTTACTTCAGGGATATAATGTGTATCACTGATTGTCTAACTACAGAATCAACTAGACCATGGCACTAAGTGCCACATCCAGTCTTAAATGCCTCCTGGGATAGTGACTCCATTCCTTCCCTGGGTAGTCCATTCCAAGTCCAATCACACTTTCTATGAAGAATGTCTCCCTAATATCCAATCCAAACCTAGGAGAAGAGGGCAACCCCCAGCTGGCTGCACCCTCCATTGAGGAAGCTGTAGAGGGTGATGAGGTCTCCCCTGAACCTTCTTTTCTCCAGGCTAAACAGCCCCAGCTCCCCCAACGGCTTTTCACAGGACTTGTGCTCCAGACCTTTCACCAGCCTCCTTGCCATTTTCCGGACATGCTCCAGCACCTCAGCACCTTTCCCATATTGAGGGGCCAATGCGCAAGGTGTGGCCTCACCAGTGCTGAGTACAGGGAACAATCCCTGCCCTGCTCCTGCTGGCCACACCATTGCTGGCACAGGCCAGGATGCCATTGGCCTTCTTGGCCACCTGGGCACTGCTGGCTCACGCTCAGCTGCTGTCACCAGCACCCCCAGGGCCCTTTCTGCCTGGCCACTGCCCAGCCACTCTGCCCCAGCCTGTAGTGCTGCTTGGGGTTTGTTGTGGCCAAAGTGCAGGACCTGGCACTTGGACTGATGTCATTTGACTTGGCCCATCTATCCAGTGGTATACGTCCCTCTTCAGAGGACCAGATGGGGACATCTGGTCATAAAAGGAGATCAGGTTGGCCAGGCAGTCTCCTAAATCCGTGCTGGCTGGGTCTGAGCCCTTGGCCATTCTGTAGGTCCTGAGTGATGGCACTCAGGATGATCTGTTCCATAACCTGGCCATGCCAAGGTGAGGCTGACAGGACCGTAGTTTCCTGCAGTGTCCTTCCAGCCCTTCTTGTGGATGGTCACATTGCAGAGTTTCCAGTTGTCTGGCACCTCCCTGGTGAGCCAGGAATGACGAATAGTGATGGAGACTAGCTTGGTGAGCTCTTGTTCCAGCTTCCTCATCACCCTAGGATGGATACTTTCTGGTCCCATTGACATAAGAAGAGCATCTAAGTGGCTCAGCAGGTCACTAATTGTGTTCTCCTGGATTACAGGCGGAAGCTATGATGCTCCATGTCCTTGTCTACCTGGTAGGGAGACCAGCTTCCTGAGGATGACATGTCTCTTGCAGCATTACAAAATGGTTGCACAGTATCTTTTGGTCTTGGGCAGAAATATCTTCCTTTGGAGAGTTAGGAGATCTCTACTAATATAAAGCAAAATTTCTTGCTATGTTGAATTTTAGGTCCTCTCTGTTTCATAGTTCTGTAATAAGGTTAGGGGCTGGATGAAAGAGGAAATTTTACCTTTATCTTATAATTTACATTTCCTATTACACACCCTCTGTAAAAAAGGAGTAATTCTAGTCTTACATAAGCAGATACTGATACAGCTTATAAATACAAGATAATAAGTTAAAAATATTTCTTCCTATTTCCCATATCTTGAAAACAACCAAGAAAATTTGTGTTTAATGGGATGGCTGTGAATTGATAAAGTTCAAAGATATTTTAGAAAATCAGTCTAAGAACATTTCTAATAATTAATTGATAATTGAACCCACTACTGTGTCCATTGCAAGTGATTTCTAGTATGTCAAAGGAGAGCCATGTCTCCCATCCATCAAATAATTTAAATAATTTAACTGGAGAAAATTATTCCAAAATTTATGCCCATTTAGATGTGTACCACCAGTATTTCTTCCTTGTTTAGCTTCCTTTAGATTCAACCAAATTTGTTTCCTTAGCAGCTACATATGATAAGCCCTGTCTCTTGTCCACAAGTCCTATCCCTTAAGCCAGTTACAAGAGACAGTAATCACTGGCTGAAAACTAGCAAACTTCTTTATAAAGAACAGGATATAATCACCATTGAAAAACCCTGAGGGTTACAATGTTGTCTCTGGTTTACATTAGAAGAGATTTACTCTCATTGTATGTTTAGCTCTACCAATCTGAAAATTAGATTCAAGCTACCTTTTCTTTTGAAGCTGATTTAAATTTCAGAAATAATCATACTCCCAAGAGATGCAATGGCAGTCTCAGAGGTAAAAAAGAGAATATAATCAAGATCGCATATTGTCATTCTAATGACAATTTGCCCTAGGCCGCGGCCATGGTAGGACTTTTTAATCAATATTTTCCAAGTATCCTTATTAGGAAAAGAAAGTGTTTTCAGTGTAATGGGTTTTTGTTTTCCATTTCACATTTTATCCATACACATTTGTATGTATGCATGTATACTTGTCTATCTATAAAACAAAAATGCAATCAGAGACTATAGAGGATCAAATCTGAATGCATTCAGGAACACTTATATGCTTTTAAATATATATGTCCATACTTATTTGTATTTATTTTCATCCATTCATATGTAAATGAGCAATCAGAAGTAAAGTGTTCTCCAAATACAATGTTAAATGCAGTAACTAGCGTCAAGGTGTTTCCAGCTAACATACAAGCATACTTATAGAAATATATCTGATAATTTGTGATACACCACTCAGAGGAATGCATGTTAAATGGCATTTTGAGATTATGTCTCCAAAGTCTGTCTTCAAAAAGATTAATTTTAAAATTGAAAAATAGGTGTTTGCTATTATATTGATTTTCTAGATCATATAAAAATATAAGAAGTTATAAAAAATTAAAATTATGGTATTTCTGGGATCATGAAATATTGTCACACACACAGATTGATGGAAATTATTTTCATAAGTGTCAGTTTGGAGAACTAGACATCACAAGCTGACCATACAATAAAACTCAAGCTCACTCTTCATGTCTACTTCCTTCCTGCCACTGCTTTCAAAAGGGTGAAAAAGACAACTATGGAAAGTTAGCAGAATTGATTCAGTTGCTTAACATCCTGAGTGGAGAGACACATCCTTCAAAACTTCTGAAATTCCATGCTGCCCCTTACAGACTCATATCATCTCCTATCATCCACAAGGTGTCAGGAAACTGATGTTTTTTGATTTCTTTTACTGTATTTTTTTAAAAATAAATATTTGCTTCTAAAGGAATATTTGCAAATTTAAGTTCCTGATTTGTAGATTTTTTGAGAAAATTTGCCATAGTCCTGAAATTTTATTTTCCTTTTTTAATCACATGAGGCAACAGATAAAAAAGTATATAAAAGGAGTTAAAAAAAGTCATAAATGAACTATGAGAGAACTAGAAAAAATGGTAAAAATAAGTAGAGCAAAGAAAAATGGGGTTTTTTTGGATCTATGTTTTTGTTTTTGTGGGTACTTTCTTTTACTTAGCTTTATTTATTTTTAACTGTTATTTATTTCTTTTGTATAAAAATATAAGTACTGCCATTAGAGGTTGGCATGGACAGGACTTTGACATAAAGTTGGGTAAGTTTTCTGGTATTCATTTTCCAGTGAAATATTTACTTTCATCCATTAGTTCTCTATCAGCTAATTTTCCTTTTTTTCAAATCTCCATGAGAACGATCATGTAATTCTTAAGTGAAGAAGACATTTGAAATTATTTATTTATTGGGTAATATTTCTTAAATATATAAATAATATAACATCATTATCAGAAAAAATGAAACAACACAGTAGGATTTAGAAAATCAGTACTAGTATTTCTTAGCTTTGCGTGTCTGTCCTGTTTTTAGAGTATTATAATAAATTATTAAATCAGGCATACCACAAACCTTTCTTTAAAATTCTATCTCAACCAAGCATTGTTTTGATCCAAATTTTTCAAGGATTCTTTAATGCCCAGTAGCTGTCTCCATCATTGTCTGTTCTACTGTTCTGCTGCTCTGTTCTACTTCAGTCAGCTGGATCACTTTTATGTACATAAATTTCATTCCAATAAAACAATGTAAAAATCTGCTGTACATACAGTTTAAAAATAATGCTGAGGAGAATCCCATGCTTTACAGGCATAATTGAACTTTATTAATTCAAGCAAGGAATTAATTAGACTATTTATCTTTCTACTTCAAGTAGATTGGTAAGATGATAATGTTGGAAAAGAGCCCTCTTACATATTAAATCCCTACCAGATGCATATTTAAATTGCTCTAGCTATGCTGAACTTAAGTGATCCAATTTAAAAAAGAGGCAAATTGGGTTTTTTGTGGGTTTGTGGCTTTTTTCTTCTTCTTTTGGTTTTTTGGAGGTTTTTTCCTGGATTTTCCCTCAAAAGTTAATGATTTCTCTTTTGTATTGCTTGGGGAGGTCTATTTGTATTATTTTTTTTAATATCAAATCCTCCTCCCTGTTAATTTACCATAATTTTATTATATATATCAATTAGTTAATGAAGTTAGCTTAGCTGCCTCCTGTATTCATACCCATAAAAGTTCTGTAAAATAAAAGCTCCTCAAACCATGATATACCATTGTCTTTGTATACTTTCTTTGAAAATCAAGCTTTAATATACACAATAAACACACACACACATGCTTGCGTGTATTTTATAGCATCAGCTTGTCAAAACATAAGAGGAAAATGTTACCAGGAATCATATATTAACTAATATACGAGAATTATAGTGAGACTTCTCTAACAGTGACTTCAGTGTATTTTTATTAAACGCTGACAGTGTTTCCTCAACCACCAGAAATTAACAAACTTCACAAGGCATTATCTATACAGTTAGCAGTTTTGATGATAGTAGATTTGCTTACTGATAAAGAATTATGGGATAGCAATGATCAATCTCATTCTGAAGGACTGAGCAAAAGAACAAGAAATAAAGTCATCGAAAACCAGCAGAAACAAAATGAAAACAAAGTCCACCAGAGCTGCCTAAATATTAAGGAAGAATATTTTACATTATTTTTTTCATTGATAATACAAAATTTTAAATTATAGGCT
The DNA here is from genome assembly GCF_027579445.1 of Ammospiza nelsoni. Lineage (NCBI taxonomy): Eukaryota > Metazoa > Chordata > Aves > Passeriformes > Passerellidae > Ammospiza > Ammospiza nelsoni. Next base: position 40,267,387 of record NC_080669.1, on the reverse strand, counting down.
TTCACAAGAAGCCTTTGAAACAGAAATATGCCATAAAAATTTGTAACTCCATACAAAAGTAGCAACATGGAAAAACTGACGTACTACCTTCACACAGTGAGTGGAAACACAAAGCAAAGCTGACAGATCTGCTCTCCTGGGTTTAGTTTCCACTGTCTAGAAGTGCTGTTTGCTGCCCATCTATGCACAGTATGACAGCTATTTGTGTTGTACAAATAAGGTTTACTCAAGAGTTCGATCTCAATTGCATGCTAATCATATTGTCCCTTGTTATGAAACAAACACTTTACTTTGTTAAGTCTAATATTATGAAATGAGCTTAAAACACAGGAGAATACTCTGGTAACCCGTTTAGGCTTGTTTGTCTCAATAGCTTTATTGCATTACTTATTAAATTATTTCAGGAACATGCTAAATATCATTGTATTTTGTTCAATTGACTTCATGGTAAACATAACATTTCTCAAAAAACTTAAGTTTATGGAAAAGCATAAAAATTGATTTATGGCAACCACAGGTTTTCAGTCATTTTGGTTTTCATTACAACAGGTATCTGTCTTATCCCTCACATTGTAAGATAAAAATCCTGACAGTAAGAAATAATTTTGATAGAACCTGTAACATGGCTGTATTACTGTTTTCTGCTGCTTGGCCCTGATTCACGCCTGAAAGAGGGTTTCTCACCAGTTATTTAATGTACAGAAATGCAGTTTACAACTGGAGAACCTCTGTCATTTTGCAGATTGTTGTCTCCTTGGTTCATGTCATCTCTCTCTCTCTGAAATGCCACCATTTTCTGTTTGATGACTGTGTTAATGTAAGTCTCAAAATGCAAAATGTTCAAATTACACATAGTGCATTGAACTATAGTTATGAAATGATGTCTTCAGTCAAACTATGTTAAAATACTACAAACAAACAAAACACGAACAATTTCATTTTATTGTTATGAGATAAGCCTAAAAAACTTCTTCCTCACAATATCTTGAAACAAATAGAGATTAATTAATCACTGATATTACTGGTTGATGTTATCACAGACTCGGTGGGACTTCTTTGGGCTTTTTATGTGTGACGAAATATGATCATATGGTACAGAACAATTATTCACAGAACCATTTCAATTCAGGATAAAGAAATAACAAAACTTATTACTCACCCTGAGCTTGCAGGTTTGGAACACAATCAAAACAACTCTATCCTGAGATCTGAAAAACACAAAACAAAAGCTTTCTATCACCACTGACAATAAATAGTCAGACATTACATATACAACAAAACAAGTAAATGCTTGTTCAATACTTGTAAAAACCACAAATAATTAACTTACATATACGCTACATGAATATCAATTGACTTAAACCTCAAATAGTACAGTCTGAAAGAAGCACATTTTATGTCAGAAAAGCAGCCCAATAAAAGCCTAAGCTCTCAAGTGTGTTCAATCTTCCTCTCCCTACACCCCAACAGTGTTTTGAAGAAAATAAATTTTAAGCTCTCTCCTGGAAATTAAAATTTGTGAATTTCTGTGGACACCAGTAAACTCCAGGGACATCTGGATAGAAGAACTCCGACGGCACACCAGAGCAATTTAAATTATGACTTGAGAAGTTTATTTGAACATAAAAATTTCCTTTGGAAAACAAATTACTTTTATGTTTAGAAAGTAATAAAAAACATTATGCCATATTTTAAGGTTTCAGTTCTAGGAGGGAGAAATCAAAACAATTAAAATAATAAAAACGGATATATTTTCCTGTTTGAAAGGGGTCAGAATGCTTTGTGATGACTGATGAAAATACATCAGGGTAGAAGCAATAGAATCTGACTATTTCTGACTGACTATTGGACATAGATGTTTGTAAATATGGGGATGCAAAGAGGAAAAGCTTTCTATAAAAGCAGAGGAAGAAAACAGATTAGTGCAGCAAATTCCTTTCTGATCATCAAATACAAATGATTCATCATTGAATTAACATTCATTTCATGGAACTGGATGCATTTCTTTATAATTGCTTAGATTTGTTAAAATTATCAATACTATAACCATGGTTATTCCATTAATAAGGTTTGAGGTTACACAGTAGCTTAATAAAAACCATCTAAAATTGATTTTCCTACAGCAAATTACTTTCCAACTTTTTTTCTACAGGCATTTTTCTCTTTCCAGTGCAACATTAATGAAGATTAATGCTCAAAATTTAAAATCTGGTAAATAAATATCAGAAAATACAGAAAATAAAAATGTGTCTCTTTGGATAGTAGAAAAGAAAGATACATAGAAAAATTACATTAACATAATATAGAATTTATTTTAGTTTTATGCTAATGATAATTAACATATAAAAGGAGAATATAAGATACTATATTGGTAATCTCCATGCTTTGGAGGAAGCGTGTATGCCTCTGTAATCTTAAGATTATTCAAGACATCCCTTTAACAGATTATCCATTCAGTTCTTGCAGTCTTGCCAAGTTTTAACAATTTTTCCATGGTGTTTGCATTACATAAATTAGATTTGTGGGGTTTTTCGGTTGTTGGTTTATTTTTTTTTATATTGGTCGTTTTGTTTGCTTGTTTGTTTGTTTTTGAGGGCTTGCTCTTGGATTTTGGGTTTGTTTATTGGTTTGGGGTTAGTTTCATGGCTCAGAGATTAGCAGATTTTTTTCTCAAAGGACTTTACACATTCAAAAAAATAATATGAGGATAAAAATATATCTATTTACCCTTTCTTTATATTAAAATAGTCTAGTTTTTTTGCTTTTAGTTTCTAACTAGGGTTTGAGCTGAACATTTATCAGGGAAAATTGAGCAGAACCTCATCAATGTCTTCAAGTTTAAAACCTCAGAATTCCCACCATAAAAATACATTTAGTCTTAGGTCTCTCAACCTGCTGTCTGTTGTCTCTGCAGAAGTCATCATGCAATATTGTTACTATTTGGCTAGGGGGAAAAAGCAAGGAAAACCCAAAAAAACCAACAAAATTCTTATTTTAATAGTTTAACCTTTTCTCACAAAAATGTTTTAGTATTTTTTATTTCTCTTCCCCTTCCTTGTCTTAGAACACCAGCAGTATATGAAATCTGATAGGAGAATCACAGTGCAAGTGAAAACATACCTCTCAAGCTAAATATACTTTGAAAGCACTGTCTTAAGAGTCTAAATTAAGTCTCTACAACTTTTTTCTATTTTATTATTTTGAATCTCTGTGGGGACAATTACGCTAGATTATTTTGCTCTAGTTTTAACCAACTGGAGGAAAAAAAGTTACCTAGAATTGAAATTGGGTGAAAACCCCTCTATATTACTACCTTCCCTACAAAATTAATTTGTGACAGCACTCTGATCCTTACATAGAAGGCCTCCAAGTAGTTAAAATTGGGAAATTATATGCTAATAATCATTAAGCATAATCTTGGTTCTGCTGTGAACTAAAATATTGATCCAGAAAAGTTACAAACTCTCTTTGTTCACAAACTTGCCTGCTCTGTAAAATCATCTTGGGAGTTTTAATTATACACTCTCAGGTTTGGATGAAAATGCTATTTTTATGCATTATTTCTTTCTATATGAATTGAAAATATCAATAAGATAGTTCGTTGTATTGTATTGCCAGAAATTAATTGTACTTTAAAGAGAACAGGAACTCTGCCTCCTGGAAGTAATTTGGTTTTATTTAATATAAAAAGTGATTTATTCTCTAAGTTTGCGCACATAACTCAAGGACATTATTCAGCAGTAATTTAAATGTTTAGCAAGTTTCCACTATTACAGGATGTTTCTTCAACAACTGTCAAGTTTTTAAAGCTTATTTTTACAAAATTGTTTAAATTTCACCAAACCTGCAATCATCACAACTTTAGAAAACAATAAAGAGACTATTATAATAAGAAAATGCTTTATTCTATTGGGATTATCACTTCAGTAAAAACCACTGATAACGTTCATTAACTAAGTAGACTATTTCATTTTCAAAGTCCTTTCATACCTCCTCCTTTTTAAAGGCACCGTATGAACTACCAGGCAGTAACTATCACTCCATGATGACTCAGTACTGGACAATGATTCTATACTTTTCTTTCAACAGATCAGGTAAAAAAAAAGGGAAGGGAATAAAATGTCGTTTTCAAAGGTATTTTTGCAATGAGAATTTTAAAAACTTTTTATAATTCAGCATAGAAAATAATTTCCTCTACTTTATGATGATGAATACGAAGACAAATTCCAGAAGGAATTCCAACAGTGTGAATTACTATTGCCCATTAATTCTAATTTTCTTTGCAAAGGGTTTGCCAAGTATCAAAAGACTTGAAAAGTCTTAAATCCAATCCTAGGAAAAATATTGTCCAAAATTTTATTTCACTCCCACTATTAGCATCCTGAGATACCTACTCCAAAAGGAGGACAAAATTAAAAGTTAAGGGTGTTCCAAATGGACTATGAAAGAGAAATTTTAAACATTTTGTTTAAGTGTAAATTAGATTTTTGCACCAATATCTAGTTATTTTTGCATGTCTAAATTATCTTAAATTTTTTTCATGGAGAAAGGGAGGCTCAAGCAGGATCTTACTGATCTGTGCTAATGCCTAAAAGGGAGTTGTAGTGAGGTGGGGGATCAGCCTTTTCTCCCAGGTGACAAGAGATGGGAAGAGAAGAAATAGCCTCTAGTTTCATCAGGAGAGATTGTAGATTAGGAAAAATTTCTTCACTGAAAGGGTGGTCAGGCATTGGAAGAGGTTGCTCAAGGCTGCACCATTTCTGGAAATGTTCAAAAACATGTAGGTGTGGTGCTTGGGCAAATGGTTTAGTGGGGAACATAGCAGTGCTTGGTGAAAGGTTGGACTTGATTAGCCTTAAGATCTTTTCCAATCTTAATGATTCTATTGTTCTATGAATACAAGATCCTTTCCCATTTGTTAGATTTTTAGAAAAATAGTGTAATGTAAAAGAGATCAGTAATAGTTACATAGACTATTGTGTTGTCTAGTTCTTTTAAAACTGGAAACAGATTGCTTCTGTTCAGACTGCTCTGTACTTTTCCCGATATCTGTGTCTCCTTCACTTAAAAAAAATGCCAAATGTTATTATTCCCAATTTTATGTTTGATCTGTGTGTTTTAATTTTTGTAATATTCCGACAACAGACATTTCACAACATTTTTCTACTGTTGCTGAATCATAACCTTTGTCAATCTCATAACATTTCTTCAAAAGACACAAAAAATGCCTCCTGAAGAAATCAAAAAGTTCCATTAAATTATAGAATCCTTTTTTCTAATTCTCCTGAAGGAATATTCTGGTTTATAAGTAAATACAGGTGTTCATATATCAAAGCCTAAAACCACAAACCCATATGTAATTCAATTATTTTATGGACATTATATTAATTACAACACATATACATTTCCTGGCAGATACTGAAAACCCATCCAGCCTTGTCACAGTAACATTGCGGTTTGGGATTCCCTACCACAGCAAAGATCCTGTATCCATTACATGACAATACTGTCAAAAGTTTTCTGTTACAGACTAATTTTTCCTTGCTGTGCTGATTTGTTAGCTCCTTTTGTTTCTATGCTGGAATGTTTATATGCTGGAATGGCTATGCCTGACCGTCAAGGCAGATGCTCTTTGCTTCCAGTGTTGATGATGTTCAGACACAGAGCTTGTAGTATGTTATTATTTGCCTGTGTGAATCCTCACTTTCCCCTTCACTACTTGCCTTTAAAAGCAGTACCGTGAGCATAGAGAAATCAGGAAAGGAGATATGGTATGCTTAAACTGGTCGTGAAATTTTGATGGCGCAACAAGAATAGTGTGGGATTTATTAAAGAATTTGTCTATGTTGTAAAAAAATTTTAATATTATGCTACATTAAAATTTTGTGTTGCTGCAGTCTATCCAATTATTTTTGTTTAATTTGTGCATTGTGTCATGGCATCCTTGTACTTTTCTTGCACACTTTTGTTTTGTATAAATTGTCATAATTTGTTAGGATTTTTGTAAATTCTAATCCTATCCTCTGGAGCACTTGCAATCTGACCCAGCTATCCATCAGCCAGAGATTTTCAAAGCTTATGGTTTCTTCTGTCATTCAAATCTCTTTTCTTTTAGATGCTGAAAAACAGCATGGCCAAAACAGCCCCCTGTGGAACTCTCCAGCTGAAATGATTAATAATGACTCCTTGTTAACTGAAAGTAATTTTTTCAAACAGTTGGTGGCTACATCTCATCCACACTTTACTGGTCTGCTTAAAAGAATGTAATAGTACAGCCTACATCGCCCTTAATGAAATTGTAATTATATAATATTTCCTTTTTTTCTCATCATGGAAAATGTCATGTTTGAGCAGTTTGTAAATAAATTGGACTTACAGAGTCAAAAACATAAAAAAACATTTCAGCAAAAGTAATTCTCTCATAATTATCACCATTTATAAACAGTATGAATCTTCCTCAAGCTGCACTGACATTAATATTTGCTTTCAGCACCATATTGGTAATTTTAAAGTCAAAGTTGCAGGTGGCTTGTCACTTTAGTTTTACATTCCTTCAGAAATGCTTGTCTATAGAATCTGTATTGTGGGTTAAGAATGTAAATACAGGTATCTTTAAATGTTGTATTGTAAATATCCACACTTTAATAACTAAAGCTTCTTTATAGGCCTATGAGCATGCAATTGATTTTAAATAGACAACAAAGGTCAGCACTTCTGGAGAGATTCTATATAATTTTCAGAGGAAGAATGGTTCATATCAGTTTATTCTAACATCTTTCATCTTTTATCTTTCTAGCATTTTTAACAACAAATTGAAATTAGGGAAGTCAAACATATTCTGACATGAAAGGGATGAAGTCCAACAGTACTTAGAAAAAAAGCTGTTTTGGCTTTTTTCTCATGTTGTTGTCTAGGTCTTTAAATTTGCAGATGTTCACAAGAAGTGCAGGATACCAGTTATGTTACTGTCTTTTTAAGGTGATGCTAAAATGGAGACTATTAGTTTATTAACAAATGTATAACATGCTAATTACCTTTACAGGAACTGAACATAGTCCTTTCTTTTACTTATTCATAAAGATATGAACTGAAACTACTAAAGGGAGATTTTTTTAGTTTAAATATATTCGGGAACAATTTTATTGGTTTAAAAATGACTCACAAATTAAAAACCTGTAGCTGAAGAAGAACTGCTGAAACCTCCTTAATGTAAAAACTGAATGCAACTGTATTGTGAACTCTTGCTACTAATAGGTACAAGAGAGATGCTAGCATGGATGGTTGTTAGAGGTTGTTATCATACTGTCATCTGACACTTATTAGAGAAAAGGTAGCTCTGGAAGAAACAGAAATGTCTCTTTTCAGATAAAGAACTAAAATGGTATTAGCAACAGTATGTCATGTAACATGAGTTATTTATGAATCAGGACTTCTCTGTGTACTGAGTAATAAAATTAATTGCATTATTGAAAATAAAAATATGCAATTATAATATTTGTTCTAAGCCTTCAGTTTACATGCTATTCAGTTCTTGAAGCTGTTCTTTAGAGATTCTATCATCCAATTAGAATAAATTTTTAGAGTTAACACTGTGGTGGAATTTCAATTATGTAAAAATGTTAGTCATCAGAATTCAAATTTATTAATTCTTTGTAAAGCAAATTTAAAACTTCATTGCCTTTGGACTGTTTTCACCTTTATATAATATTTTAATTGCACTTTTTCATCTGATATTTTTGCAGGATTTTTTTTCTATTGAATCAATTTGCACACAAAGCAGAAAAAAGATGTAACATCATCATAAGCCAGTCAATCTTTTAATTGACCATATAGAAAGGCCACTCCCACATGCTTTACTCTCAAATGTTGGAATAGTCATATAGTCTTATCACACAGATCTCCATTTATGGTTAATCCTTTTCCCAAGCAGTTGCAAAAACTATAAAGTCAATGTATGTAAAGAATTTAAAAGATCCTGGTTTATTCAGATAACTTATGGAATATAGAGTATTAGAATCACTAAATATCAAATGTGAGTCTAACATCACCTTCCAAATATCCTCTGCAAATCTTAACTATGAAAAATACATCTTTATCAGCAAACACACCACAAAATACTTGGTAAAATCAACAAAATAATAATCTCACTTGATGCAAGACAAAAAGCCATGCTGAATTAATGATATAAACTTAGTAGTGGAACTTGGAAAGAACAGATATAAAACCTAACTGATTCCACAATTTACAGAATCCAGTTAAATGTTATAATGTTATTTTATACTAACAGAAAATTGACTCCATTCTTCTAAAAACAAACAAAAAAAAATTAAACAAGTTAAAAGTTCATCAAATCTGCAAGCAAAAAGAAATCTGCAACCTAAATATTTTTAAGAAAATACATTATTTAGAGTTTCACAGGAGGAGGAAGAAGTCATCCTATGAGATGAATGAGTGGTAAGATACTTAGCCTTTTAAACATAGTAGTTCCCTTCATAATGTCCATTTATAAATGTAGCTATATTAGTATTGCTTATACTAACATCCCAGTTTTGATGTTTCACAGAACCACAAAATATTTTGAGTTGAAAAGGACCTCTGTAGATCATCCAACTTCCCTGCCAAGGCAAAGTCACAGGACTGTGTCCAGGTGGATTTTGAATGTCTCCAGAGAGGGAGACTCCAAAACTCCCTGGGTGACCTGAACTACAAGGATCATGGAGCCCAACCCTTCAGTGAACTGCCCATCCAGGGATGGCCTTGGCATTTATTAGCATCATGCTCAAACCAACTGACCTCATCTCATGTTGAGGTTTGTTCAGCCTTGGGAAGGGACAAAATGTGTATTGATATCTAAAATGGGGAACCAAAAGGATGGACCAGGCTCTTCTCAGTGGCGCCAAGCAACAGGACAAGAGGCAGTGGGCAGAAACTGATGCATAGAAAGTTCCACCTGAACATGAGGAAGAACTTTACTGTGGAGGTGACGGAGCACTGGAACAGATTGCCTAGAGAGGTTGTGGAAGTCTCTCTCACCGGAGATATTCAAGAACCATCTGGACACATTCCTGTGCAGTGTGCTCTGAGATTACTCTCCTTGAGCAGGGACAGATGACCCAGTCCCTTCCAACCTGGATTGTCACTGATTATGTGTTTCTGTGATTCTGTGAACTAGAGGGATGTTGATATCCCTCAGCCTGCTGTCCACACTCATCCTGATACACCCCAGAATACCATTGGCTATCCTGGCTGCAATGGCACTGCTGGCTTATGCTCAACTTGTGATCCACCAAGAGTCCCAGGTCCTCTGTAGAACTACTCTCTACTGAACCTCTACTGGTGCTTGAGGTTATCTCTCCCCAGGTGCAGGACCCGACATTTGTCCTTGTTGAACTTCATGAAGTTTTCTCCACACAATCTGCCCGCCAATCAAGGTCCCACAGAATGGCAGCACAGACTTCAGGTGGACGAGCCACTTCCCCCAGTTTCACCTCATCAGCAAACTTGCTGAGCGTACTATTCATCACTTTTTCCATGTCATTGAGAGACAAGTGAATATGGCTGGATCCAGCATTGCTCCTTGGGGAACACCATAACTACACCAGCCTGCAACTGGATTCTACTCCATTGATCACAACTCTCAGAGCTCTCCCACTTTGCCACATTCCAGAATACTCAGGAATCTCCATCACTTGCTCCATGACCTAGTGTAATACGGCACCATAATCCTGTCTAGGCCAGTATGTAACAATGCCATTATGTCTTTAAGTTGTTTTCAGTGGAAACCTATTCTACATAAGAAAAAAAAAAAAAAAAGAAAGAGAGAGAGAGATGTCACAAAAGAAAAAAAATCATACTTTGAGAAACAGTATTCTTTTTAAAGATCTTAAATTAATGTCACTGAAATCTAACCTTGTAAAAGAATGGTTTATGCTAAACCTAATGCAATGATGTCCTCTTACACAGTATAAAACTTTTAAAGGACTCTAACTGTCCTGAGTTTTGTTATCATTTAGGATAAGAAGACAAACAAGTAATAAAATAGTAGAAATTCTAAGGACATGAGAAGAATCAGAATCAATTGCAGAGGTGAACAACCCAGTCTCTCTTGAGACTGTGGAATAGACTAGTATTTTATATTATCCCTTTTGTTGTGCCCTAGGTTGTAGCAAGAAATGGGTTGGTTTTTTGTCATTTCAATCCATGGAGGTGTTCTATTGTATATGAAAATGGATTTTTTTAAAAATCTTTTTACTGTGACGTCTGCAAAAACAATTTTAACAGCTGAAATTTCTGTTAGAGTCAACCCAATTTTTATTTCTTCTATAAACCAGAATACCTGGATTACATAAGTATTGACAGGTGGCATGCAGTACTCCTAAAGCAACTATTGAAAATATCAACCATTGATGCTGGACTGTTTTTTTTTTTATTTAGGTAAATATTTCTGTTCGTTTATATTTTAATAAATGAGAAAATTTATTACATGACATCATAAAAGTAGTAGATTTGTAGATAAATGTTTTAGATGAATGAAACAGAATAGTTAAAGGGAAAAGAAGTTGAGAGTCAAGGAGTATAAAGGTAACTTCTACTCATTATTCACAACTGCAAGCCTGATTTTTTTCTTGATGCACTTTGTAGTTACACCAATGCTTTGGACCTCCAACTTGAAAGCAAAAATGCGCTTCTAATACAAAGGGGTTAATGATTAGTCTTCTGAAAGTTTGTTTTACAGAATGTGAATGTTGAAGGCTTAGATTCACTTAAAGTATTTTATGTTGTATGTGAAAGTATGTGAAAAAACTGTTTTTGAGAAATCAAAGTCAATAAACAGGCTAGTCTGTTTATTGAATTTATCTGAATTGCTAGATTCGCATGTCACAGCTTGCTTTCTTACAATTAACAGAGAAAAGTATCAAGTAAAAATTTAGTTCTAAACATGCATCAGATTATAATTTTTACTGAAGAATTACAAATACTGGAAAAATGAACATATATTTGGTAAAAACCTTTTAGCTGTATACATTTTTAAAATGTATTTCACTTGGTGATGAGCTTCAATGTTTGAATTACTATAAAATGGTGTGCTTGGCAAATCAAACTCAAAGAAAAAAAATTCACTCCTATAGTAAAAGCATTTTTAATATATATTTTTCTCAGTACTCTTCCATTGTGATTTCAAACACTAATGAGAGCTCTGGAGCTATTCTACACTCTAATGGGTTATGGCACTAGGACATCTTCTTACATTCTCTTGTATCAATTGAAGGAGAAAGATATGTAATGGTGGATTGTACCATAAAATGAGTACGTGTTTCTCATCTGTGAATAAACAATAATAACACATTTGACACCACTGTATTTGATGAAACATGTAATATATCACTTTGTTCATTTATGAGGAGCACACAACAGTCCAGAAGACTGAAACTTTTACATCTTCATTAGGACAGCTGGAAACTAAAAACTGGCTTTTATGGAGTTGCTATCAACTTGACATTTTTCTGTGTGAAAGCAAATTATTTGCAGTTTGTAGGTAAAGAAAGTCACTGTTGTCCAATTTGTAATATATTTAAACCTCTTTTTCATTTAGGAATGTAGTAAATAGGGTAGCCAGCTTTTGGAAAAAGCATACAAGAAAAAGTTCATGACATTGTTGTAGTTAATGGAGAAGTGTGAGTTTTTTGTATATTTTTTGTCAAACAGGCGCAGAATGAACAGAACTGTGAGCAGAATGGTTCATAATGCTGTTGTATTCAATTCTGAGTTGTTTGCTATGAAATGAAGCTCTAAATCCCACTGGTAACCACTGAAATTTGGATTTTCCTCAGCCCAGACCTGTCCTGATGCCTTTTAAGGAGCAAATAAACCCTTCCCTGAAAGAATATATACTTCAAAACCCCCACAAATTATTGTGCAGCAGAATTCCTTTCTTTTGACTGTCTCTTACATTTATAATTCATTATTTTTCATAGTGGAAAATTATACTCATCACTATTTGCATCCATTATATATATTTCAGGTAGATTATGACAAGAAATATTTTTGTCCTTTTATTAGAGTCAAAGACCTAGGCTTTTGTCCTTATGTGATGAAACCATCTTGAAAACATTGTTGAGGTGAAGGAAAGATTGACTAATTGGCATTCTCTGATTGGATAAATGGTCTTTGATCGGGAAAGCAAATAAACAGTAGAAAAAACTTTTTCACATAAACAGTGTGAGCTTTGCTTTTCATTAAGATATCTGAGGTAGGAGAGCCGCTGGTGACAGAAACCTTGGTGAGAGCAGCTGACTGGCACTAGCTGGGGAGAGAGTCACAGAGACTGGCCTAGAGCCACATAATCAGGGCATGCCTGCTGCCTGACATACAATGTGGTAGAAAGCACAAGCAATGGTTCTCTAGCAACACACATCCATGGGCAGCCAATGCTCTGCTGCGGTGGAGCCAAGAGAGCACAAATGTTGGAGATCCAGCCAGAAGCAGTACGCTAGTGATTAGCCTGAATGTCCTGCTCCTGGGACTCTGGTGCTGTGCCTGGGCTGGTCACAGCCCCTGGGCCTTGGCTCATGTGCGTGTGAAGTGTGGGAGCTGGCTGTGCAATACAAACACTGGAAAGGAAACTGTAGTTCACCAGGTGTAAGTATCCTGCTTAGGAAAGTAATGTCTGATCATGTCTCTGAGCAAGCAGCGGTGTTCTGTTCCCACAGCTGTACCACCAACACTCAACCACCAAGAAAGTATTAGAGAGAGGCAAAGCAGTCTGCTCCTCAAATACAGTCAGTTAGGTTCAAACATCTCCAAGGAGGAAAATTCCGAAGTTCTCAGAGCTATTTATACTAGAAGAAAATCACACTTAAATGAAAAGCTTTTTCCAATATCTAGCCATTATTTCTTGTGTTATATATTTTTATTTTTAATAGTGCCATTAAACAATATCAGGCAGAGTTTGGCTCTGTCTTCTCTGTTCCCTTCTACCAGGTATCCGTACACATCAAAAAGGGCCCTCCACAATGATATTCTTTCCCAGAATGAACAGACACAGTTCTGGAGCCTCTTGTGACCCAAGATTGTGCTGGGGTCCACATCTCATTTTGAGGGACTCCGTAGGAGTCCCTACAGTAGGTCAATGCCTGTCATGTGCAAAGAAGCAGTAGGCTGGATACAGCACTCAGGTCTCAGACACAGTGCAAGATTTTTCCCCAGATCTGCTGGCTGGTAACCTGGTAGTCCAGCCTGTGATGGGGCTGTGGCTTCATTGCTGCCTTGGGGTCCCGCTCCTTGAAGGCAACCCTGCCATCCCTGGGCATCTTCTGCTGCTCCAAAGCAGTTGTGCCTGACCAGTTCTGTGTCTATGCTTTATCCACTGCAGGGGCTGAGCTTTAAATTTGCTTTTGCTGAATATATCGATTAACTTCTTGGGATATTTAGAAATTAGTGCTTACTTTAAGTAGACTCATATGCATCATAGAACAGAGTAGTTTGGCAAACACCCCTAAGTTCACTGAGTCCAACTGTTAACCCAACACTGCCAAAGCCTCAATTAAATCAACTCCTTAAGCACCACATCTTAGACAGCCTCAGGGATGGTGATTCCATCACTGCCCTGGGAAGCCACTTCAAATGCTTGACAAGCCTTATTGGGAAAATTTTTTCCCAATATCAAGTCTAACCTTCCTTGAGGCAACTTGAGGCCATTTTGTCTTCTCCTATGACTTGTTACTGGGGAGAAAAGATCAAGATTTATGCTTCTACAGCCTCCTTTCAGACATTTACAGGACAATTAGTTCTCCACTCAGCCTCCTTTTCTGCAGGCCAAACAATATCCACTCCCCCAGCCTCTGCTCACAGAACTTGTTACCCAGAGGCTTCTCCAGTGTCATTGTCCTCCTGACATACTCCTTCACCTCAATGTCTTTCCTGAGGTGAGGGGCCCAAAACTGAACTCAGGATTCAAGGTGGAGCCACCCATCAGTTCCAAATACCAATAGAAGATCACTCTTCTGGTCCTGCTAACCAGACTGGTGCTGAGACAAGCCAGGATACCACTGATCTTTTGTGGCTTCTTGGCCACCTGGGCACTGCTGGCTCACGCTCAGCTGCTGTCACCAGCACCCCCAGGGCCTTTTCCTGTGGCAGCTTTGCAGCCACTCTGCCCCAGCCTGTGGCACTGCCTGGGGTTGCTGTGACCCAAGGGCAGGGCCCAGCACTGGGCCTTGTTGAGCCTCACACCACTGGGCTCGGCCCATGCTCCAGCCTGTCCAGATCCCTCTGCAGAGCCTTCCTGCCCTCCAGCAGGTCAGCACTCCCACCCTGCTTGGTGTCACCTGTAAACTGATTAATGGTGCACTCGATTTCCTCATCCAGATCACCAATAAAGATATTAAACAGGACTGGCCATGATTCTGCGTACATCTTATATTTGATCACTTTGTCATTTAAAAATCATTCATTAGGCCATGTAACAGTACTTTATGTATTGTTATAGTTCATTACAATTTACCAACTATCCAACCATAAGTGATGTTACTTTGTTTTATATCATTCACTTAGTTTACTTACTTTCTACTTTTCTAAACTTTGATTAAAACATTGAATACTTTCTTTTGTTGTTTTTAGACCTAACAGCATTAAACATTTAACTTCTGTCAAGAGGTAAAGAAAAACAATCCTCATTCTACAAAAAATGATTACACAAGTCTTCAGCTTTTCTGTGGCTCCTGTGAGTAGGGATTCCAATTTTATTATCTATAGAAATTTTATCAGCTTTGACTTTAAAATTTGAAATTTAGATGCAAGCTTTTTCCCAGATAATATATTCCAAGAGAATGTGAATCCTAAAGTAGTTGTCTCAGAATATAATGTGCAATATAGTGATATAGTATACTATATACTTATGGTATAGTAATGCCATAAGTATAAATAATCAAATCACGGAAATCAGATTTATATTAAAAAATATTATGTATGTACTTTTTGATATGTATTCATACAGAGAACAATTGACAGAACAAGTGGCAAATGCTGTGCTTTCATCTTTTATCAAAACACACACAGAAATCAATGAAATAAGTATGTCTACACTTCACTTACATGATTTAGTAATACCTTGATTGAACTAGAAACCAACAACAGATGTCTGAAAATTATTTCACACTATCAATCCACAAATTCTATTGTACATGTCAGGGAAGTAGATGATAATAAACCTTGTATTTGTGTGTGAGTGATGGTAGGTGGTGACAAAAAAGAGAGAGACTGCCATTACAACATAATGTAAGATAACCATTCAATGGAGACTGAGACAGCAAATTTTCCATCAGAAGCCCAACAGTAAGAAATGCTGGATCATCCCCAGGTCAAAAGTCAAAGAAAGAAATCAGACTTCCTGGGTGCAAGAAGACCAAGTTACTTTGGAATTGTATATACTTGTGCATATTTACTTGTGTATATTCTTAATTGTTTATATGCCTCTTTTTTCCCCAGAAACCTTCTAACTCATTTGAAATGCATTTAGCAAAAATTCCTGGAAAGATAGTTACTGGTGCTTAACTATTATCTCTCTTATACATTGTGTGCCAGCTTTGGAGTTATTTACTGTAGAGATTTCATTAAAGAAAAAAGCTTCTAAATGTGAATAAAAGTGCTTTAAATCTGATTCTGCTGATTCTGATGCACTGCATTACCTTATAGAATTACTTAAAATTTGTATGTATCCTACACCAAACTTCTGAGGCATTTACATGCACCAGGGAAACAAAAAAATATTGTGAGTTTTTATCAATGAAGTAAAATAATTAAATATCAGTGAGGCCTAATGATGCTAGAATCTGAACATGCCTAAAGTTAGCAGTATTGTCTATTTTAAAGTGAACACATTTGTTTTTAATTACAAAAATACTTTTATTTTTATGTTGAAGTCCTTAAATTAATTTACTACATGATATTCTGATAAGAGAAGCAATATGGTCCTGCTATTAAAACAGGAGAGTTATTCATTCAAATAATTCAAATCATTGTTTTGTTTGTCAGTCTCCTCATTTTCAAACTGGGATTAATGCGTGTTCTGTCACTTCAAAGATAAAGAGCTGTGAAATGATTTCTGTTTATAAGCACTAGAAGTATTACAAGTATATTTTATTAAAGCTGAGATACATTTTTCCTTCCAAGTTCTCTTCATTAGCAGAGGAATCTAAAAAACAAAAAAAAAGTTGAAAGAATTCTTTTAAATATTTCTCTTTCTCTGGGGTTTGTAGAGAAAACATGTAATGAAAAGGTAATGGCATGTATATCTGTCTATCCATATCATTTTCAGATGGATAAAGAGACCATACAATTTGACATGGATTCTAAATTTGAGATGACAAGTAGCACAACCCTAAGAAAGTCGTAACCTTCTTAGAGGTAGCCATAAGAAGAGGTTATAGAGGGTGCCTATTTTTTTCTGTGCAGTTGTTTATTAATCTACTGTAACACTTTTGTATATAACAAACTAAATCACATAAATTTAGGGTACTTTATGACTTCTTAATTAAGATAAAGTAAAATGACTGGATAACGTGTAGAATATTGCAAGTAGATGAATCATCATTATCTCAAGAGATAATAATTTATAAAACTCCTTAAGATCTTAATTACATCAAGAAAAAAAAAAAGTATATTAAGAACATGCACACATTAATGCTACACCATCATGCAGGTCAAGTTTCTGCAAATATGCTTATTTGACTTCACACATATGATACTTGTGCAAGTGAATATGAAAGTTGTCTAATTGAATTTCAAAAGCTACTGTTTCTCTTTTTTTTTGGTCATAGCATTCCTCATATTTACAATAGTAAGGTATTTCTCTTGAGCTCATTATTTAGTGATTCCTTCGTGCAACCTTGCTTTGGATATTTTATTTACATTCCTTTAGGCTTGCCTATATTGATTCTAAATGTCAAATAATAGACCAGATCTTCAGACATAACAATTTTTTCATTATGTTTTCCACTACTGACAGGTGTTTCATGAAGTTGTGACTTTTTAGTTCCACTACAATTTCCTCAGGAATTGCCACAATGTGGAAGGGTATAGATAGTCACACCTCATTTTAAATATCAAAGATTTCTCTTGCCATTTCAGCTGATCCTTTTTCAAAACCTTCAAATAACCAATTTGGCAAATATGGATTTGGTTGAAGACTTTCATTAAGTGAAGGAACTTTTAAGTGGTAATTTTTGGGTGATATAATTTAAATACATAGTTTGTGTATCATGTTTGGATTTTCACATTGTCTTTCACCTGGTTTTGTGTGCTTTTGCTTTTTTCTTCTGCTTATTGTAGAGCTGTTGTAGCGAGATCTCATTTGAGCTTGTCCAGCCTAAGTGCATCTTTGCCACTTCTCAAGTTTCCAAAGTCATTTGGGTTTTCAAATATTTTTTTAAAACTTTTATTTCTAAAGAAATTTTAAAAAATGGTATATCCTAAAATGCCAAGAGCCTAAAAAGAGAAGCTGTAATACATTTTATTCTTTCCCAGGTCTTCTGAATTCCCCTTCTTAATGATGTCCCAGCCCAGACTTCATTCCTATCCCATTTAAATTCTAAGCATCAATATTTTTAAAGTATTCGAAAAAAAACTGCTGAAGTTTAGTATTAAGACATAATGGCTGTGAAGCAAACTCCAGAAAAGCTAAGTGTATTTCCAAGGAAATGAGTGTGAGTGAATTTAAAACCCTGTGATATAAGATTCACATAAATATAGGTCAAAAATTATAACTGAGCCATTAAAACTGTAGGCATATGTAGAAGCAGTATCAGACATAAAAGTCATGGTATCAAAGCACTTCCATTAGGAACATGAAGAATCACCTTCTTCGTGGCTTTATGTATTTATGTCTTGTGCCTTATTTTAATTTATTTTAGGTTCTAGATACTTAGAGATATAATTCTTTTAATGTATCTTCAAAATTTTGAACAAAGCACTCCCTTTTTATGTGTGTATTTCATACACAGAGCTGTATTAGAAACATTAACACAACACTAAATGATAAATTCACTCTCAAAAATTTCTATAACTCTCCGTTTGGACATGAGGTTTAAGAACACCAAGACCAAGGTGCTGCACCTGGGTCATATCAATCCCTGGTATCACTACAGGCTGGGGGACGACTAAATCAATTCACTTAGGACTTAGGAGTAATGGTTTATGAGACGCTAAACAAAACCCAGAAATGCACACTTGCAGCCTAGAAAGCCAACAATATACTGAGCAGCCTCAAAAGCAGGGAACAGTGGTGTGAGACCAATGAGAGGAACAACTCTACAAACAGCAAGGTCAGTGGAGAAGGAGAGGGAGGAGGTGCTCCAGGTGCTGGAGCCCACATTCCCCTGCAGCCCAAGGTGCAGCCCAGTTTGCCGTGCCCCTGCAGCCCAGCAGTGGAGGACCACAGGGATGCAGAGACCCACCTGCAGCCTGTGGAGGAGACCTGTGCTGGAGCAGGAGGATGGATGTCTGAAAGACACCTGTGAGCCCGTGGGAAGCCCACACTGCAGCAGGCTCCTGGCAGGGACCTGCAGACCTACGGAGAGATGCGCCCATGCTGGAGCAGGTTTTCTGTCAGGACTTGTGACCCTCTGGGGGACCAACATTGGAGCAGGGAAGTGTGAAGAAAACTGACAAAGATTGGACAAATTTGTGGAGAACTGTTCCCTGTGAAATGGACTCACATGGAAGAAGTTTGTGTAGAACTGTCTTCTATTGGAAGGACACCACACTGGAACAGGGGAAGAACTCTTCTCCTTGAGCAGCAGCAGAAACAATGTGATGAAGTGATCACAGCCCCCATTCCCTGTCTCCCTGAGATGAAGGAGGGGGAGGAAGGGCCTGGGAAGGACTACGCAGAGGGGGGAAGGTGTTCCTAAGATCTATTTTACTTCTCACTCCCCTGTTCTGCTTTTGTTAAATTTAATTTATTAAATTTAATCAATATCCCAAGTTGAGTGTTTGTCTCTGACAGTAATTGGTCAGTGAACTCTTTGTATCCTTATCTCAACCCAGAAACATTTTTTTTCTCCCTGTCCAGTGGCAAAAGAAAATGATACAGTGGATTTGATGGGTGCCTGCATCCAACCATGGTCAACCCTCTCCACTCCCTTTGCTTCCTGCTGTCTCACACTACTGTTCCTAATGATACTCCAACTTCACAACTCCTTACTCAGACTCAGAGAGGTAGCATGACTCCTGAAAAGGATGTCAAGTACAAACTGGTAGGTACTTTATGAATACAAATTTATGACTAGGAATTAGATTATGCTTTTCAAGTAAAAACTTCATGTAGTTAGGAGATCACCTGAAAATTATCACATTCTCTCCCTCTTCTACCTCCTTAGTCTGGTTCAGAAAGGAGAGCCTGAGATGTGATATTTCCACGTTTTCCTGATGCACCTGTTTGCTTTGATCTCTTTCACAATGTGAAAGAGTTTTTCTTGGAGTTCAACCACCTGCTCTCATCATTCCATGATTCAGTGCTTATGTCACATTAAAAAGATAAACACCTAAGAACAATAATGAAAAGCTAGTGGAACTGAAAGCCATGGGTGTGGCAGTGGACTGTGTTTTCATTAGTAAAAGATATTTTAACTAGAACATTGTTTTGTTATGAAATTGTATAATTATAGTAAATAATTACTCTGCCTCCTTTTTTCTTCTGTCTAGTATTTTGTAAAAATGCCACTCATTTTGATGCATTATATTAGGAGATCCTCATATTTTTTCAGGCTTTTTCTATGCACTCCATTTATATAAGAAGCACAATAAAAAAGTGGTTTTGTATTTTTTTCTGGAAGGATGTCAAAGGTTATAGTTAATACACAAGAATAGTTGCTCTTCTCACCCCATCACAGTCATTCCATATATCACTAGTGACTTTTTGTACTTTTTCCTTGAAACAGAAAAATGCATGGTATATGATTGATTTCCAGTTCTTTCAGATTATACAGCAACAAATAAGAAGCTAGAGCAATTTAGTCTGAGGTGTCTGTTAAATATCACAAGATCTAACTTGTTAGAGAATAAGGCCATTCCAACTCATCTAATATTTAAATTTATCTTCACACAGTCTTTGCATGAATAGCAAATATGAAACAAATGTGCATTAGCAATAAATGAAAATTCTCTGCATTTTTATTATCACAGCAAAGCAATACTGTGCTGGAATTTTCATTTTTATTCATGCACTACATTCTTTACATTTAGAAAGCACAACTTGGTTGACATTTCTAAGCAGACCTTGCTGGGAAGATTATGGTATAGTAAAAGAATTATTCATTGTTTTCAATGTTTTCTAATGGCTTCTTGTTTCCTAAGACACTTTGAATAACAACATTTTAATTAATAGGTATTTAACTGTTTATAAGTAACAGGTTTTTTCTCAATTAAAGGTATTCAAGTTCTCTTCTCCAGGCTGAACGGACCAAATGACCTGAGCCACTCCTCACAAGGCTTCTCAAGGATTTACTCCATGTTTGTTGCTCTCCTTTGGATGTTCTCTAGTAGCTTAATATCTTTCTTAAATTGTAGCGACCAAAACTGGACACAATACTCAAGGTGAGGAGGCCTCCCTAGTGCAGAGCAGTGTTTTACCTAGACCTAAGTGAAGCTTTTCACACCATTTCCCACAGTATTCTTCTGGAGACAATGGAATGGCTTGCATGGGCACAGTGTTTTAGTGAGTAAAAGAGATTTGTGGGGGAAGCCTGGAGAGTGGTGGTTAATGGAATTGCATCCATTCAGTGGTCAGTCATAACTGATGTTCCCCTCAGTGGGGCTCTGTACTGGGGTCAGCCATGTTTTGTAACTTTGCCAATGACCTGGATGAGTTAATCAAGTTTCACCTCTGTCAGTTTGCAGAGGACACCAAACTGAGTGGAAATGATGATCTGCTAGAGGGTGAAAAGGCTCTGCAGAGGGACCGGGACAGACTGGATCAATGGGCCAAGGCCACCAGTTATGCCAGCACAACTGAGCAATATGAAGCACTTCTTTACCAAGAGGGCAATCAAACACTGAAACAGGCTCCTAAGAATTGTGGTCAAGGCCCCAAACCTGTCAATATTTAAGAGGCTTTTGGTCAATCTCCTCAATAATGTGCTTTAACTTCTAGGCAGCCCTCAACTGGTCAAGTATTTGGATGAGATTATAATCATAGATCCCTTTGAAAACTGAGATTTTTCTTTTCTTTTCTTTTCTTTTCTTTTCTTTTCTTTTCTTTTTCTTTTCTTTTCTTTTCTTTTCTTTTCTTTTCTTTTCTTTTCTTTTCTTTTTCTTTTCTTTTCTTTTCTTTTCTTTTCTTTTCTTTTCTTTTCTTTTCTTTCTTTCTTTTCTTTTCTTTTCTTTTCTTTTTCTTTTCTTTTTCTTTTCTTTTTCTTTTCTTTTCTTTTCTTTCTTTTCTTTTTTTTCTTTTTTTTCTTTTTTTTCTTTTTTTTCTTTTTTTTCTTTTTCTCTTCTCTTCTCTTCTCTTCTCTTCTCTTCTCTTCTCTTCTCTTCTCTTCTCTTCTCTTCTCTTCTCTTCTCTTCTCTTCTCTTCTCTTCTCTTCTCTTCTCTTCTCTTCTCTTCTCTTCTCTTCTCTTCTCTTCTCTTCTCTTCTCTTCTCTTCTCTTCTCTTCTCTTCTCTTCTCTTCTCTTCTCTTCTCTTCTCTTCTCCTCTCCTCTCCTCTCCTCTCCTCTCCTCTCCTCTCCTCTCCTCTCCTCTCCTCTCCTCTCCTCTCCTCTCCTCTCCTCTCCTCTCCTCTCCTCTCCTCTCCTCTCCTCTCCTCTCCTCTCCTCTCCTCTCCTCTCCTCTCCTCTCCTCTCCTCTCCTCTCCTCTCCTCTCCTCTCCTCTCCTCTCCTCTCCTCTCCTCTCCTCTCCTCTCCTCTCCTCTCCTCTCCTCTCCTCTCCTCTCCTCTCCTCTCCTCTCCTCTCCTCTTCTCTTCTCTTCTTTTTCCCTTTCCCTTTCCCTTTTCCCTTTCCCCAGAAGCATGTTTCTGTCTTGTGTTCAACTTAGTATTCACCTGAGCCCTCCTGTCCTTCTGCACAGAGCTGCTCACAGCTCATCAGCCTGAATGAACTGATGCCTGCAGTTACTGTTCCCCAAGGCCTGGGTTTGGCATTTACTCTTTAGTTGAACTTTAAAGGTTACTCAGGCACTATTTCTCCAGTCTGTCCAGCTGCCTATGAATGACACACCCATCTGGCTTATAAACCACTCCTCCCATTTCAGTATCTTCTGCAAACTTAATGAAAATACACTCTATCCCATAAGACAGGTCATTAATGAAGGTGTTAAACATCCATCTACTTGGTAAAACAAAAGAAAAGGGGTGGGCAGTTTGTTTGAGTAGAGCAGTTTCAGATTAATGTGTTTACTTTGTATTTTACTTGATTTATATGTTAGAGTGCGCATCTAGAATAAAAACTTTACTGTAAATTCAGAATGGTTAACCATCTGATGTTGTGCATGCAAAAATTGTCGTACTTCAAACAGTACTATTCTGTTCTGTTGGCTAAAATATTAATTATTATCATTGTTATCTAGTATGAAAAAATATACTCCTGAAAGAGACACTCAAGAAGAAATAGTTTTTTTTACCAAAACATATAAACTGTAAAATATCAAAATATGAAAAACTACAGTTAAGATGATAAATACAGTGCTTTATGACTCACACAGAATGCCAATAGACTAAGTAATTATATCCTAGTAATATAATCTTTTATTGTTGTAGAAATTCCTATCATATAGCAGAAGCAATAATATTTGGTAAAGCTAAACATAGAATAAATCAAGAAATACAAATGTGAAAACTCGTAAGTTAACTTTGCTCTTCTCACAAAGTTTAAAACCATTAAATTTTTACTAATTTGTCCTTTTAGGTATAAATGCACAAACACTTTTTTCCTTCCCTCCATATTTCTGGGGTGAAAAGAGATCAGAATTGTCCAAAAGCACAAATGTTTGTTCTGGGAGTATTTCCAAGCAAGATGACAGCAATGTCCCGTGAGCCTTACAAGTGGATTTTTTTTTTCATTTGTACTTGACTTTCCTGTTTTGCCAGCTAAAAGTTTTCTCATTAGACAAAGAAAATTAAGCAAAGTTCCCCCCCCCCTTCCAACATCATACAACATTTTTGAGGGCTGAGTTTCCTCTAAGTATTATTTACTCAATTTATCTATATTACTATATTAATAGTAAATATTATTAACTCTGGCAGGCTTTTTATCCTACTGAAAATAAAAGAAAACTTGTTTCTGCTCTATTATTCTAATAGGGAAGCAATATAATCACACTCTCTATCTTTAATTTATCATTGTAACACCACCATATGAAGTACATGTATCCTAAACATGCAAAGGCAGTTTCTCTAAATATAGAGAAATTAAAACTATTTTCTCCACAATGGCACGGTCAGAACCTGAACCCAAGCTTCTGGGAATGTGGCAGAGCCTATGCCCACTATATTTTATACACATGATCTGAAAAAAAGAAGAAGGAAGAGAGCATGTCTTAGAAAAAGATTTGGAAGCTGTCATCCTGAATGATGAATCACGATATTTTTAGGAGAGAAAATTCTCTCCCGCCATCAGCTTGGCAGTGATACTGAAACAAATCTAGCCCAATATTAATCTTTAATGTGTAACTTCTACTGGAAATTCCCCTCTCAATAATTTCAATGGAAATTAGTAACCCCCAACAACATCAGCTTTAGGACTTTTTTGGGTCACCAGGTCTCCCTCATTTTTCTTCACACATGTGTTGGAGTCCACTTGTATTCTTGTTTTGATTTGAGGAGGCACACTGTGCTTTGAGAAAATGACATCTCATTAAAAATAAGAAATACTTCACTTCTCAGTAGTCTGATAACTTCTCTGTCATTTCACAGCACTTCCTCTGAGTTCTATATGCTGATAATGCTGTTCCAAAATGACTGTCAATAGGGGAAAGAAGCAAGTATTTTGGGATTTGAGCTACCAGCCTTTCTGTTTGAACTTAAATCTGTTGGCAAGGCAACTGGAGGAAAGTTGGAAATTATTTTTTAAAGAAAACAAAATGATAAGAGTGTGGCATACATTTTAATCACATTCATTTCTTTGCAGCGTGTTGAAAATGCAAAAGTAATCTCTGCTATAATAACCTTCCTCATGCTACAATACAGCAAAATTGTACAACTCCAATGTCCCCATAATTATTTTTGAGCCTTTCCTACTGTGAGAAGCAGCTTCCCCATGTCCTTGGCCTGGAGGTCTGTCAGCAGCTGTTCACAGCCTACAAATCAGAAAGTTAAAACGATGGCGATATTTATACTGCTGGCCAATTGGTCCATAATGTAGAAATTCCCATAGCAAGGGGGAGAATTTTCTCCTTGTCTTTATATTTCACAGTTTAATTCAAGATTATTTTTTTTTAGCGTACAAGCACTTTCACCTTGTAATTCATCTAGTTCACTGTCAACTGTTAAATCACAGACATGCTGATAGTTTGTTGAACACACATCTCAGTTTCTATCTCAAAACCAAAAAGTGCTAATTTGATATGAAGAAATAACATTTTCAGCTAAAAAGCTGAAGGGGATTTTTTTTATATTGTATGATTTTTTATGTTTATAGATGCAACTTTTTTTCATTTCTAGTTGCACTTCTTATTCAAATCCTAATTTTACTCAAGAAACACAATGCAGACAGTTAGACTATTTTGTTTCCTTTTTCTCATGGATTTCACAAAACTCAGAAAAAATAAAAAAGCAAATTTTGCTCTTCATTCTTGCTTATATCATCCCAGATACTGATAGTTTCCATATCCCTGAAGGATGGCTTTTGTGTGAGGTTGAAAATAGTAAAGATTTGTAAAGATTGCTGTAAACTCATGGATGCCTTTGGAGATTAAAATAACATCTTTGAATTACACAAGGAAGCTGAAGGGGAATAAATAAAGGACACAGGCCATATTCTTGGAAGTGAATTTTATATCTGATAACGGGAAAGGAAATTACTTATTATATCGATATTTGAGATTATTTCATTTTGACCACTGTCAAGACAAAAAAGACGGAAGAATAATAAGTATTAGCACCAGTAATACAAAATCAGCCAATGGCAACACAAGACGTTTTCCTTTACTAGGAATTAGTATCAGCTGTCCTGGAAATGTGACTTCTTGCTTAGAGCTTTTTCTAATATTTCTGTCATTGCCATGGCTTTCTAACTTGTCTCACTAAATCAAGTTAAAGGGATCCTCCTAGTAAGAGAAACATCAGAAAATTTAGAAATATGATAAATAAGCTTCACCAGCATAATTATTAAAAATGAAGGATTTTCTTCATTTAATTTCACTGATAAGTTAAGACAGAGATATAAATTACATATGTCTACCTTCATGTTTCATTAAGTTTAAGTTACAGACCAGCATGCCAGTCTGCCTGTTATTCTGTGGGTAAGGGGAGATTATTGAACATTTTATGCTTTTAGTTTTCAAGATGTTTGTCATGATGTCCCATAACATCCTTACAGCTTGCATTGGTGAAATATGGATTAGAGGGGAAAAAAAGGGTGGCTGGAAAATTAATAGGCCAAAACCATTGTGATGAACCCAACTGCAGACCAATTAGCAGTGTTTTATCAGAGGGTTTTATTCTAAAAGCAAATACGGCTTAATGTCTTCATCAGTTACATGAATCTTAGTGCACTTTCTGCAATTTCAAGGTGACAGAGTGTAGTAAATATTCAATATGTGGACATATTCATGCTAATCAGAAGCAGAGGAAAGGCTAGAGAAGCAAGGAGAGAGTAGCTTCATGACTCTTATCAAAACTGAACAAAAATTCTGGACCCTGGTCTGGATGAAGACCTGTACTAGAACTCAGAGTGCCTGTTTCTTCCAGTGTTACTGCCTTTAATTGGAAGTATAAAAGAGAATATAACATGTGACCCAAATTCGCTTACTGCCATTCCAAGGCCCTAATGTCCCCTTTGACTTTCCTCAGACTATGAAGTGGCCTCAGAGTGGCCACTTCATTGCACCCTATATGGGCAATCACTGACAGGAAGATGTTTGAGGGCCACACCAGGCTGTTTCCTGGTGATGTTCTTAGGCCAGGCCCCAGGAAGAGAGAATATCTCCCTGTTGGTTGGGACTGATTGGATTGCTTTGCTTGAACATACAGTTTTTTGCTTTACCTAATAAACTGTCTTTACCTCAATCCACATGCTTTCTCACTTATACCCTTTCAATTGCCTTCTCTGTCTCACTGTGGGTGAGTGAGCAAGTAGCTGTGTGGAGCTTAGCTACCAACTGTGCTTAATCTGCAGCAGAATATAAATTTTTGATGGTTCTATGATCAACAAAGCTTTTTCACTTTTAAGCTCTGTGTATCATTTTATAAAATTAGAGATTTTTAAACATATGGCGGGTTGATTTTTCTTTTATTTAGACCAAAAAATATGTTTCATGTGATTTACAGGCTTTTTAAATTCTGAACCATATTTTTTTCTCACAGTCCCTACCCTTTCACATTTGAAAACTTTTGTATATTTCTAATGCTCTGCTAAAGTTTCTACTCTATACAATTTCCAGGCAAATTAATTTTAATTTTGTGAAATGCATCAAATAATTCAAATAAACTGCAGTTGTCCTATATTGCCATAAAGCTCATTCTCAGATGCTTATAGGATAATTCAGGCTGATAGGCACCTGGAGATGTCTCCAGCCCCAGCCCACGCCCCTGCACAGAGTAGGCTCAGATGTGAGATCGGATTAGATTTTTCAAGGCTTCAGCCAGTGAAGGCAGGAAACCCCCTCTAGGCAAGAGATGGCCCAAACTCCCTGGGCCTTGACACCATGACTGGGCTCTCCAGATAGGAAAAAGACTTCTGCTTATCTCCTTCCAGTATAATTCTCATGTTTCAGCTTGTACTACCTCCGCTTGCCCTCCTACTCTGCACCACCATGAAGAGCCCAACTATGTTTCCTCCATTCCTCCTTTTGGTGCTGGGGATGCTGCTGGGTGTACCCAAAACCTTCCCTTCTCCCAGCAGAGCACTTCCCAGCTCTGCAACCTTTCCTCACAGGGAGATGATCTGAGGCCCTTCTTGGTGGTTTCTGCTAATTTAACTCTGGCTCATCTAAGCCCAGAACTAGACACCATATCTACATGTGACACAGCAAGTGCTGGTTTTAGGGTTTGGCCTGTGCCTTAGCAGGACTTCACAGGTTTAACTTTTGACCTCTTCTAGCTACCCAGGTCCACAGAAGGCAGCCTGGCCTTCTAGTTTTCCCTTTGCTGCATTCAGAAAACTTCAGAAGAGTGCTCACTGTTCTGTCCTTCAGGGACAACTGAGGGAGATCTTCTGTAGGGAAAGTCCCAGGATAGACCCTGCACTGGTTGCCAACCGCCAGGCAAACTTAAACATGGTCTTGTGAGCCCTACCATCCAACTTGTTATTTACAAGTAGTTTTCACATCCCACCTCTGATCTCCTAATGTGCGTACAGGAACATTTCAGGAGACAGTGTCATAAACTTTGCTATATTCAAGGTAAAGGCCACCTGTGTCCACAGGTGTGTCCATAATTTTACCACCGGGGCAGTCAGGTAAAAAAAAAACATGAGTTCTTCCAGTCAGTTCCTTCCTAAGTCTGGAAGGTGATCCTGTGGGACCCACTCTGTGACTCTTCTTGGCACCAAAGTGAAGTCAGCTTGTGTCTGTAGTTTCTGAATTGTTCCTTTTGAAATTCATAGATTCATACAACATTTGCTTTCCTGCAGTGGTTCAAGATTTCCCCCAGTCTCCTTGACTTAGGAACAAACACTTTTGCTGTAGTTATTTCAAGAAGGTTTTGTCCTCTTTGCTGCCCTCATAAATGGTCTGGAGAGTACTCCTGTCGCAGTATCATGCTTAGTGGGCTATCCTCCATCCAACACAGTCTCTCAGCCTGTCTTTTGTGAATCCCATGGATGCACTTCACACTCCTGAGCCACTCCTTCGCATGCTGCAGCATTGATACAGTGTTGTAGTTGCATATGAGGCTCTAGTCTGTCCTATTTGCTTCCAAGCCTTTGTGTCATCTGCATTTGAAACAAGCGTCTCTTCGTCCTGTTTTCTCACTCCTGAAGTCTCCCTTTCTGTCATCCTGCACTCTTCTCCATGCAACCCATCTGGATTTTTCCTCCTGGACTGTGGGTCACAGTCTTCCTTCCTGTTCTCAGTAGTTTGGAGAGTTTCCATCAGTTCAGCCAGTCCCTTGACAATTGTGCTCTTAACACGTTTTATCAGGTGTATCTTGTCCTCCCTTTGCAATCCTTCATTCTCAGCATAGGTTTTGTTGTGAAATCTGCATCCCTGCAATCAGCACCTGCCCTGAAAGCAACTACTTACCCACGAGATTCATGCGCTCTTCCCCAGATCCTTCTCCCCTCATTTGCAGAACAATGGGGACAATATCCCCTTTCATAGGCTGTGGCCCAGATCTGGTTCTGCTTGCAGTATCAGGTCCTGCTGACATGCAGGACCTCCCTGACAGCAGCAAAAAGACCTTCCCAGAAGCAGAGCTGAGACACTGCTGCCCAAGCTGTTGCTCGAGTAGATGCACATGGCAGCCACACAGCAGGAACTGTCTGGTGGAAACAGCTTCTTGCCTCTACAGGAAATGAAATCATGATGTATGCAGTACAGGGTCACTGCTGTCTACATAAAACGCCTCCAGTATGAAATCTAGCCAGCTTTTAAGTCTGGATACTTCTTAGGCAGCAATTGTTTATTGATTGTTGATTTTAAAAAGTCTTGTAAATTTCAGATGTAATGAATGTGACTCACAGATTAGGTAAATTTTTTGATAGTGCACTAGCTCTTACTACTAAATTTTCAGATAGACTAAAGAATGACCAAAAATTTGTCTCATCTCTTCTTCATACTACAATATAAAGTGTTCAAAATACCATAGGTCAAAACATTTCACAAAAAAATAGGAACCTTACATTTACATTTTCTCTTCATTATTAGAGACATTTAACTTTTTCCCATCAAAATGGCTTTCATTGGAGGAAAATACTGTAAGAAAGAATTATTTACAGCGAATTACTATCTTTAAATTGATGGGAAATATTTTGAAAAGGAAATCATGTCTATTATCTCCTGAAAATTTTATGGTACTTTTTTTACTTTTATAGCATTGATTTATTAAATACTTTGTGCAATTGTGTGAAATGATAAATAATTAGAAGAAATAAACCAATGCACAAATAATTGAAACAAGTAAAATTTACCTGTTGTGGAGAAAAATGTCATTGTAAAACTATTCCTTTGAAATGGGAAAAATATTGCCTACAAAACACATTCTAGGGTTTAACAACTGCTTATCTGATATAGCTTGAATTTCATAAATATAATTATAGTTTTGCATCTTACCTGCAGTGATAGTAACCAAAACTGTACTTGAATGTCCTTTGGTTGTAACATAAAAGTATACTTTATGTTTTCAATTACCTTTTTTAACTTTGAAAATAGTGTTTTTCATTTATAAGCATAGAGAAAAAGAAAGTAACTCTTTGTGAGAGACAAGACATTTTAAGTTTTTTAATAGAACATGATGTACTACTCTACATACCTTATAAATAAATAGGATGAAGCACTAAAGAACTCTCTTTTGAATGCTTCTATCATCATGTGTTCCTAACTTGTTTGTTCTATCTATCTATCTATCTATCTATCTACAGATATCTATATATCTAGCTCACAGAAACACATAATATTGGGACCTCTGGAGATTATCACAGTTTTGAATATTTCCAGAAAGAGAAAGGGGGACTCCATAAACTCTGTGGGTGGTCTATTCCAGTGCTCTGTACAGTAAATAAGTTTCCTTGATATTCATGTAGAATTTCCTGTGTTTCATTTCGTCATTTGCCTGTTGTCCTGTCCCTGGCCACCACTGAAGAGAGTCGGACACCATCCTATTGACACCTTCCCTTAGCATTTTGTACGCAAGGATGAGGTCCCCTCTCACACACCTCTACTGGAGGCTGAACAGGCCCAGCTCCCTCAGCCTTCCCCCATAAGAGAGATGCTCCATCCCTAATCATCTCTGTAGACTTCCACTGGACCTGCTCCATTGCTTGTCTTGTGCTGAGGAGCCCAGAACTGGACACAGCACTCCAGAAGTGCCTCACCAGGGCTGAGTAGAGGGGGAGGATCACCTCCCTGACCTGCTGGCCACACTCTCCCTGATGCACCCCAGAACACCACTGGCCTTCTTGGCCACTAGGACACTCTGCTGGCTTTTTGTCTAACAGGACCCCCAGGTCCTTCTCCAGAGAGCTGCTTTCCTCTCTCTAAACATAAGTAGAACAAGGGAGCTAACCATGTTTTTTCACTAGTTGAACCAGGAGAGACACTTGTGTAATATCAACAAACCACCACTTACAGAGAACACTAGAGGATGAGCTCCTAATTTTTAGATGAGGAAAATTTCATAAATGTATTTATATTTGTATTTACATATATATTTCTATATACTTACATTCATATGAATATTTATATTTATATATACTATGTTTATAGAAATCAATATAAATAAGAAAATAAATTTATATATAATAAATTAATTAATATCTTTAGATGTAAAAAAAAAATATACTATAAAGAAAGTCTCAATTGTTGGGTTGTTTTAGTAATTTAAAAAGAAATTGTTTCTTGAGCTTACTAAAAAAAATTTCCCTTTGCCTAATTTAAATGATGGCTGTTCTTCATTCTTCATTTATTCTAACCTTGCTTTTGCTCTGTGAAAATAGAAACATAACTAGCAGAGTAGTGACAAAACTATAAAAAAAGCAATTGATAGAGTAAAATTGATATGGGAAACCTGTAAGTTTAGGAAAATTCAGAATTTTAGAAGCATATAAGGTACTTAGGCGAGTGGAGGAAAACAGAAATGTATATAGCTTATTTAGCAAGTTTGTAAAAGTAGAAAAAATTATTTTTAACAGAGCACATAAGAATGTAACTTGTTAGGTAGAAACAACTTGTAACAGAACACGTAAGAATATGGTTGCTAAGTAAAGGGCATAAAGATTAGAAAACTCAGTATAGCAAGACTCAAGTATTGTGGAAACCTGATAAAGATAAAGCAGAATCTATTGCTTAAGGACCCAGTAAAAACCAGGCTCCTGGTTTTAGCAGGGACAAACCTGACCTGGGAGTTCCACTGTCCCTGCCCAGAAGTGAAGGTCAAGCTGCAAACACCTGAGGAAGACCTTTTCTTCATCAGAATATGAATCCCCTGGGAGGCGTGTCACCACAGAAGACTAATTATAATATGAAGCGCAAGAAGGTGGAGAGTGGGTGGGAAGGGAGTTGTGATCTTGGGGGAATCAATGTTTATTTAAACCTGAAACCTGTTTTAACCCCGTAGGCATGTATGGTGGAAAAATCCCCCATGCGTCCCAGCTGGAATAAAACATACCTGCTTTAAAATTTTAATTATAAAGTCTTGATTCTTCAACTCAAAATGGTGACCTCAAAAAAGAGACTAGATTAACAATTTCATTTGGAGTTAGAAAAACTGACATCACATAGGAATAGATTGGCAAAGATATGCAATCTGGACAAATTTTGGACAAGTTCTGAGGAAGAAACAGAAGGATGGATATCTGCTTCCTTGTGTAACCCCAATATTCATTGTCGTTGAGCTAAACCTAAATGTTTCAGCACTTGTAACCTGTTGCTGCATTAGGCCATCTGCAAGTATACCAAACAGCATAACTGCCTTGCTAGCCCAGCCACTTTCAATTTACTGACAGAATTCAATTTCAGTATAGAAACTGAAATCCTGAACAGGATGGAATGACTAGAAGTAAAAAGATATAAAATTAAATGAACCAACTATTTGAATCAGTCACTTGCAGTGTTACTTGGGCAGATTAGAAATTTTTTTGCTATGTACCCTTCAAACTGATGTTCTATAAACTGAAAAAAGTAAATTTCTTCCTGTTAAAAGTCAGACATAAATATTATATTATTCACTTTTATTCATATGAAGAATTATTTCTTACACTTAAATAGCAGCTCTGTAATTATTTCCACAGATAAATGTTTCAGGAAGAATGTGAGGAATGGTGTGTGTGACATGATACATTTCAGTAACTTTTTATTTGCCTTTTAGGGATAAGAAGCATCAGAACATAACAGAGCAGAATGAAATGCAGACACTACCATTTATGGGTCTTGGGTTCAAACCTTCTCTAGGCCAAACATAACTGAAAGTTATCACCTGATGGCAGTCACTGAGAAGTGTGAAATGTATTAATTTTCAGTCAATAAGAAGGTTTCAAGATTAAGAAAAAAATTTGTAAAATTACAACCAATTGTCAATCTGAAGTACTGTTAGTTTGGCTACCCTGACATTTTTTTACCCCACAGATCATCTCAATGAAGACAGCTGACAGATAACTGGTATGGCAGTTTGCTTGAATGAAGTTATCCTTTTATATCAAAGAGATAACAAGCTCATTTTCAGGTATTTGAAAGTCTTTTCACCAGTACTAGTTTTAAACATTGTGAGGGAGAGATATCTATTTTCAATATGTCTCACTGAATGAAGAGAATTCACAGTCCATAGCTAGATCCCAGGAGCTGTGAGTACATTACCAAATAAGACATGTTTCTTTAAGAAGAAGTGGGGGAAGATGTTGGAAAAATTTTTTCAGCTTTACCACAATAGTGTATGATCCCAATAGTCATGGTTAAAGCTTAGTTTTGGACAGTGCTTAGTACAAGTGCCCAGGATTAATTAACTTGTGCCAGCTAATTCTTCCTTGTTTATTTATATGAGTTATTAATATCTGTTAGTAGATATCTTAGTTTTGAAAACAGGATTGTGTGTCACAGCAAAGAACAATAAGAGACGTAAATTACAGTGTGACCACAGATTTCAGATATTTCTCTCAATGAGAAATATTTACTAGAAATTCATGCTTGGAGGAGAAATCTCCATGCATCCCGTGCTACTAATAAAGTAATGTCAGCATTCCAGCCTAGTAAGTTGATTGGAAAATTTATTTCCTGTTTTTTGGTGACAAGAGCCCAAACACTCTTCAGGTAACTTCAACAGTAATACAAATAATATTGCTTTTCACCTGGAAATATAAAATGTTGTGGTTTTATAAAACTGTGGAATTCTATATTCTTGTGTTATCTCCAAGAGAACAAAAAAATATTACAGATATTTAAAAGATGAGTAAGGTTTTCACCTGCTTTCACTTGTCTGCAAGCTGGATTAACAAATGAATGGACATCCCAGCAAAAAAATATACTTATATTGTCCAAATAAAATTTTGTTTTTTTCTGGTTTATGTTCAAAAATTAATTTGGATTAATATTGAAGTCACTAGAAATGTGAAACATAGAGAATTCTGTAGGAAGAGACTTACAAAAAACCGACAGGCAAGAGTAAAGTGCACGATACACTATACTTTTAATAGAATTTAAGTGTAAACTGAAGTGTGTCTTAGAAGTGATGCAATTTTTTATATACCAGACACTATTGACAGCTCAGGGTGGCCTGTCATGACATGATGGAAATGTTGTGTGTATAGCCCAGAGTTTTCTGGATAGTAATGTTTTTTAAAAACACTATGTTTCTCTTGAGGGCATCGTTAAAATGAGGTTTCAAAAGCCTTTTAGATGAGTTTCTCAAACCCATGGTTTTACTCGCATGAAGCAATGCTATAAGCAAAATGGTCCAAGACTCTGTAGGAGGAAGAGATAGTGGGTACTGGGGCAGAGCTTGAAATCTTTGAATGATTACTGTTTGGTCTGCTGTATCAAGTATAATTTCACCTGTTTAGTTCTCATTAAATCCATCATTCAGAACTACTCTCTGACAAGATAAATATGTTCATTTTCTGTTCTTTGTATTTTGTCACAAGAAGATATATTTACCAGAAAATGAAATAGCATTTTAAAACCATGTCTCTGTAGATAAAATATTGTAATCTGCACATATCTCTACAAGCCTCATCTGAATCAATTTTTAGAAAGGCTGTAGAAGTGTAAAGGTCTTACCCACACCATTTTTTTCCTTTACTGAGCAAATTTTGTTTATGAGGAAATAAATATGTTAGAATCAAGTTAATTTTTTGTTTGCACATTTTTTGCTGAGAATAAAATAGCATTAATGAAATCCTGCTAAAGAGCATAGCATGACCATGGTGTGCTGTCAGGTGGATCTTTGAAAGAAAACTAAAGGAGAGGGGATATTTTTCTTTCTTTCTGTACTCTGCTATATGATCTAAAAGTGATTTAAATTTAATAGTGATTTAAAAGTGATTTAATCAGATTAAATATTATCATTTTGGCTGACAGTGATCAATATGATGTACACATATTTATTTTAGTAGACAGAATATTAGAAGTTAATAGAACTGCTTTTCAGGTTTCAAAGGGTTTGAGGTAGAATGACTTAAACTCTACTTTCTTATACTATGGTCTCTGTTTCTCCTGAAAATGGCATATTCTTCACAGTCTCTATTCTTGGAGGTACTCAAAAGTCATCTGCCCTGGCTGAACCTGCCAGAGCAGGTGGTTTGTACAAGATGACTTTCTGAACTCCCTTTTAACCTCAACCATCCTATGGTCCTGTAGAAAAGTATTTACACATTGCCTGTGTAAGGACACATACACTGTCTAATTCACTTTCATAATTACAGTAACTCCCAGTAGAGAAAATGAAAAAGACAGGAGTCTAGGCTAGAGGAAATTTACAGAAAATGAGTAGAATGTGTACATTTCTGTTTCCAAAAGCCCTTCACAGGTCTTTTGTGTATGACTTCACCAAAATGTTTTTTACATCCTTTTGGTTTTTTTCTGAAATGCATGGTCTTCTGTGGTGATGAATAGATGACATAGCACCGGTTACCCTGAAAAATATCTGTGTAAAACTGATAGTGTTTTCTGAAGCACACTATGAAAAGTCCTGAAAGTTCACACTCTATAAGAGGTAGTAACTCTTGAAGAAAGTTGCTGTCATAAAACATTTGATTTACCACAAGAAGCTCAAGAGCTTCAAGAAAAGTGACTACCATGCTAGCTGTCACCAAAATAACATTTTTGAAGCTAAGTGCTTTAACATGTTCCCATATACCCTGCCACAAAGCTGAAAGATTTGTTTGTGTCTGGTCCTAAGAAAAGGTTTAAGCCTCAGAGTTCTGCATCTTACTATATTTCAGATTGAGTGAAGGTTCAATTTTGATGGTGTAGATACAGAACTTGTTCCAGGTGGACAGATACTACATCTCTTTATCTACTGAAAAGTATGAAGAATCAGGGCAAATGATTAAAGAAACCCATCAAACATATTTTGCAATTAAATATTACTATGATATTTTAAATTTACATACTTGTAGTCAAAAAGTCAAAAAGTTTGCTTTCATTTGTCATACAAAAAATTGTTTTTCTTCTTTCAGATACATTTACTTTTTTATTCTAAAATAATGTCTTTTTTTTTCATATGTAACTTTGTTCTTTCTCTGGATATTCTGTCTCCCTTTTCTCTTTCTCAGACACAGCCTTAAAGCAGAGGTCTTCAGCTCCTTTCTTTTGCTTCATTATCAGTAACTTTGGCTGTTTCTATCTCAGGGTGCAAACTGTAGACTGAGCTCTCAACAGCCACATTTATTTTGTTCAGGTCTAAGGGCAGATGGTTTGGGAAAGGGCAGACAGCTGAGGGGAAAAAGGTATGTATTTTTGTTGACTTAAGTCAGGATCCATACAGGAATGTTTAAGCAACCAGGATGTCCCAAAGAGTCAGAGGGTTCCTAGATACGTGGAAAGTTTTTAGAAGTCACTTGTTGAAGGCTGATAAAGGAGATGTCAAGCATTATGATGAAAACTCTAATGAAAAAAGTTGGTGGGCTTAGTTTCTGAATTAATTCTTTCATTAATTTAATAAACTTTTACAAAAATTTAATTTCTCACATTAGCAAAAAACCGGTCCAACCAACCAACCCAATCAAACAAACAAACAAACCGATAAAAACAAGTAAAAAACAAACATATTTTAAACTGTTTAAAATAGTTACTGATTGTATTTTATGTCAGTAAATTATGTGGTTTTCAGCACAAAGACTGGATGAAAGCAGCTGGGGTTTAAGCTTCTACTTGAATTATACACTGAAATCCACAATTGTAATTTTCAATGCATTGGATTCAGTCAGAAAGACACAGTCATGCAATTTTAATTCAGCCATAGTAGTTGGAGGCTTGTTTCAGTGAGCTCAATATTCTATGCTATGTCCACAAATGATTAAAAAATCCAAATCTTGATGATAAAGTAATTTTTTACTACAATGCTTTCCCCATTTATACTTTCCCAAACATTTTCTGCTTATGAGTCCTCCAGAAGCAATTAATAAAATTTTTACATTCATGCCATCCATTTTTTTCAGGAGAACAGCCATCTCCTTGGTTCTACACAGCTACTGAACACCAATGGTTGCAGGCACCCATTACAGACAGACAGACAGACAGACAGACAGACAGACAAATACACTCCCCCATGCACCCATCTCCAGCCTCTGGCTATGCTCAGATCTCCATGAGAGCTTTGCATTTCGTATTCCCTCTGTGGTGTCTTTCATAGCTACCCTATTTTCTCTTCCTTTTCTCTCCAAGCAACGTCAGGAGTAATGTCCCAGCAAAGGCAAATAGAAGTGGTGGAAAAGCATGAGGGAGGCAATACCCAACACTCAAACACAGCCACTGTGGTGATATATGCAGCCAAAATTTCTTTGAGAGATTTCCCCACAAATTTCACAGTTCTTATGCTCATGAGTTCAGAACCCCACAAACCTGCACATGAGTCCCAGTCTTGAAACAAATTTTGAAACAAATTGTGAAACAGTGTTTTCTTTTAATTTTACTAGATTTGGGTATTATGTTGAACTTTTATTTCTTTTTGTTTAAGCTACAATTTAATTATAGAACAGTATTCAGTCTAAGAAAGGTAAGAAACTGAAAAGAAGGAAGGAGGGGCTGAAGCAAGCATGAAAATGAGCATTTTCAGAAGGAGAGTGTTGAGTTTATTACAGAGGAGTGCAAGGGGCCAGACTTCAGACTGACTTTTTACTCTTGGAGAAATTCTGACTTCATGGCAACACAGATCTGCTCAGGGATTCCAAAATTTATTCACTTTTCTTGTCCCTTGTGGATTCTTTCCTGGCAAAATGTATTGTAACAGCTTGATATCATTCACACCTCATTAGCAACAGTCTCATGGTCCCTTCTTCTTTTTATTCTCTCTCCATATGCCTGCCCCACCCCCTATCAAATAAGAGAAATAGAGGGACAGAACATGTGGCACAATGACTATACAAGAATTAAGTCTCTGGATTTGTGACTCACAGAATGTCAGTATTTCACTAGTGCTTCATTAAACAGGTTTCACTTCTAGAGGACTGTCTCACTTCAGCTATTGTATCACATATTTTTTAACTAAATTAACTCAGACAGCATCCTAGGATATAAGTAATGACAACACAGTAGCTTGGTTTTGCCATATTAAAATTATACTGAAAACCCATACAATAGAAATACAACCTCACTCTTTGCCACGACTCATCCAGACTGCATGGAAGAAGGGTGAGGTGTTGCGGTGTGATGCCATGATTTGCCCAGATACCTCAGGTTTCTCCCTGGAGATTTCTTCCCCAGGTGTGTCAGCCACCTCTCCTTTATGCACCCTGACCCCTGCTGAGCACTGTCTGTCAATCCTGGCAATCCTGAAGGGTGTCGAATGATTGGCAGAATTCAGAAGATGCCCTCCTCCCCTGGAGGACATTGGGCCATCCAGGTGTCATTTGAGAATTCCCTTGAGAATTTGAGAATTCCCTTGAGAACTCCCCCCCACCCCGTACCTGGTTGGTGGGATCCCTACCCCTTCCCTCCCCCTCTCCCCAGGGTTAAAAGGAACAGCAACCACCCAGTTCTCAGTTCTGTTAGAGCTCTCACAGGATTCAGAGGCCTGTGGGCCAGCAATAAAGCTCCAGATCAAAACTCTCCATCAGAACCAACTCCTTTTCCTTCATCTCGCCTTATAGCTTCTCCACCAAGGTAAACTTGAGCTCCTGCACGTCTAGACTTGTCTCTAGCGCCCATCTGCAGCATCCAGCTAGCCAAATGTGTCTCTGAGGTGAAATCACCTCAATTGCCATCTTTTGGTCAAGTAGTAGGGTCCAGACAAGCCCAGGCATGTCCCCTTCTGGCTATATTGGTAATTATTCCAATAGTGAGGCTTCGGAACACTTGCAGTACATTGATGACATCGTTGCATGCAGGTACACGACAGAGAAAGGTTTTGAGAAAGGGGAGAAGATAATCCAAATCCTCCTAAAGGCTAGCTTTGTCATTAAAGTAAGTCTAAGAGACCTGCCCAGGAAACATAGGTTTTAAGAGTAAAATGGCAGGATGGATATTGCCAGACTCCAGTGGATGTGGTCAACAAAACAGCAGCCTTGTCTCCCCCAGCCATCAAGAAGGAAACTCGGAGGGGAGTTTGAGGAGGGCCCACCATTTAATCAACTGACAGGAAGTGAAAAGTGATTGTCTCTCAGTATATACCACATTGAAAGCAATGGGCAGCGGGACGTTCAAATATTAGATTTAATTTAGCTAAGGCCACCTGGTTAGTTAACACTATAGGATCTACCCATCAAGCTGGCCCCTAATCAATACCTCCATGTACTGTGGAAGGGGATAAAGTCCCTGTGGTGCATATGAATCATGTTTTAGGGAAGACAGTTGGATTAGTCCTGCCACAAGCAAAGGCAAACCCATCTGTGGGATCCTCTTTGCTCAAGGACCTGGGTGCACTTGATGGGTAATGCAGAGGGATGGGCAAACAAAGCAACTACCACAAAGAGACTGGATTTTTGTGAGAGATCAGTCTGCAATGTTGAATTGTGTGTTATTTGTTATTGAATGACACTGCCACTGCATGCCATAACTTCTGTGGACAATGAGGATGGACTGCTCCAGGTATACCTGGCAGGAGAGCTGCCTGATGCAGCTCTCAACCACCCAGCAGCAAACAAGCCCTGGAAGACATCTAGGATGGATAGAACCCACAGTCATGGATTTAATGATTTCAAGGAACCTCTTGAAGAGTTTGCCATCAACCATGGAAATTATATCTGTTCTTGTCTATATCTATAAATTTATATATATCTATATCCATGTATGTATTTGTATCTATATCCATATCTGTATCAACACATCTGTATATATGTCTATTTCTATATATGTGTACATTTGGATAAGGTAGATGATTTAGAATAAGGGATGAATTATGTCCTGTTTCTGGCCAATACAGAGCTAATTTTTTCCAGTAACCCAGGCAGGGGCTGTGGTCAGGAACCTGATATTATTTAATACCACCTCACCTCACTGAAAGGAGTCATGAAAAGGAGGTCTTTCTTTTCTGAGGAGAAGGGGTTCCTTTGGATTGAAAAAATGTGGTGGGGGAAAGAAAATCAGTATTTGTTTCTCATGGCTATTCTGAGTCAGCTGTTTCTTTGTCTTATCCCTTTGGTTACTAATATTGTTGCTATACTGTTTGTCCTCTTAGCTAATTGCTGTTTTCATGAAATTGTTCTTATCTCAACCTGTGATCTTGTCCTTCCAGTTGGAGTGTGAGGAGGAGTGATTCTTATCCAATTTAGAAGTCCCACTAAAACCTCAACGCATGAGTGGCGCTGAGGTTTTAGTGGGACTTCTAAATTGGATAAGAACCATGATAATACTACAGCAAATTCTATGTGCTAAGGTACCCTTTACAATAGAATTCAAAAGTTCTGTGGCAACATTGGAAAAATATTTGCTACATAAGCTACTCATCCATACACTTAATTTAACAGCAGCCATACTTAGAATTTCTTTTATACCACAAAATCACTGCAACAACTTATTTTGTCTTCTTGCCTAGTTAAATGGCATGAAATTTTATTTCTTTTCATAGAACAATTATCTTAAGCATAAAAAATATTTTGTTTTTCCACACCTTTCTGCTCAGACTACATGAAGTATGACTCTGCCACACCCTGCACATAAACTGGGGTCAACTTAGCTGATGTTAATTTCAAGAAGAGCAGGTGCTGCAGAGGCACTTAACAGAAATTGGCAGACTGCGGCTAATTTTGCAGTGTGAAGCACCTTAAGTAGTTTAATATTTTCTTCTGTGGGTAGCTGTATTCATGGAAGAATGGGAGTATGTGAAGAGATTTCAATCAAACTGAAGCAGTCTACTTCTTCAGAAAATAAACCCAAAAAGTTCTTGGTTTATGAATGTCTTGCTACCCTTTGGAGTGCCATTTTGTGTATCTGGCATAGAAATTTTTTTTTTTGTGATTCATGAATGAAGACACTATCTTAAATATTAGTATTTCAGGAAATAAGTGGACTAAATACTACTTCTTGTAAAATTTCTTTCTTTTCAGCATTTGTATTAGGGATTATTTGTATTATTTGTATTTTTTCTGATTTTAGGTGGCCAGAAGAAGAACAAAACTTCCACCTGGCCCACAATTAAGTTTCCAATTTGGTGGAAGCTTCCTCTGCCAGTTCAGATTTTCTATGAAAAGAACTGAAATTAACACTTGCACTCAAATGTTATAT
This sequence comes from Ammospiza nelsoni, assembly GCF_027579445.1. NCBI lineage: Eukaryota > Metazoa > Chordata > Aves > Passeriformes > Passerellidae > Ammospiza > Ammospiza nelsoni. Next base: position 40,226,709 of record NC_080669.1, on the reverse strand, counting down.
TAATTTTGTTTAGAGTATCACTGTTCTGCAGATAGTGTCATTCTCTGCAGATAGTGTAAACTTCACGTTCTTTGTTCTGAACAAACAGTCTTATCAACTGATTCCATCAAAATGGGGTTCTGCCGTTTGTTTTCTATCATATTTGTGATTGCATGGGTCACATACTAATACTGCAGAAATCACAGTCTTGCAGAGAACAACAAATTTAGCATAACAAAAGTAAGAATGCGGTGTGAATGCTGTCTATATGACTTGTCCTTTTCTCAGCCTTACTTTTCCCTTGTAATTCCCACAAAATTCTGGATAACCATTTATCTTGTGATTTGTTTCCAATTAATTTTCTCCCTTCTTTTCTTTCTTATGCCAGACAATCTAAATGTGTTCCTGCTTTCCAGATACAAGAGGCCTCTTTATCCCTCTTCCTTGTGACTTGATCCTGCCTCAAAGAGCAGAAGAAAGGTAAAGAAGCAACATAGGGAACTAAAAATATGCTGAGAATCAAGTCGCATGAATCATTACAGGCATAAGGAAATCATAAAAACATGGGTGGCAAACACGTCATTTTCATTTAGCATAATATTTGTAGTTTCAGAGGAAATCTCTTGCCTGGTAGTTTCTCCTTTGAGAACATATCTCTGACATCTTGGTGATCAATGAGTAGACATCAAGAAGTTAAAAAAATTTCTTGGGAAATAGGCATGGGCCATACTTCATCATATTGCAGTAATCAAAACTTTTGAGGACAATATGTGAGTTCAAGGATTCCTTCTGTTTATAGCAAGTCACTATATGAGATGCAGGAAAGATATTTAGACAAGAAACTGAAATTCTTACTTAAAATGATGCGAATGATGGCTCTCTTTTTGTTTTATTCTGAACCCCAGGGATTTGGAACGAGTTGATGTGTTTGCTGGCTTGGGAGTCTTTTTGTGCAGAATCATTTTTTCCACAAAAGAATGCTTCCATTTGACATTACAGTTGTATTTGGAACCTGGAGCTTCTCTTTTAAGAGCATTTTGAAAAAACGGGTCTTATATCAAAGGCAAACGATCTAATAATTGGGCTGTTATGTAAAAGTGACAGTAATTAGAGCCTAATTGAAATAATAAAAAATTATTATAATTATTATTATTATTATTATTATTATTATTATTATTATTATTATTATTATTATTACTACTACTACTACTGATGACTGTTTAAACAATCTTCTCATTCTGTTGTCATACACTGTAAGTGATGTCTTCTTGTTAAATAATAAAATTTTGTAATGGTCTATGTTCACCAAATTGTAAAACTTGGACTACAAAATATATTGCAGACTGTATCCTACAGAATACGGACTAAGATTTAAAATTAGTAAGCCTTGAATACTGTCTTGGCAGCACACATATTCATCAGTTTGCATGCAAGCCAGTCCTAACTGAAGAAATACTTTGATTATGGGATCCTAAATTTGAAATATAAAAAGGACTCAAATTTTCAAAAGATTGTTTTATGACTGCTCTCAGAATGTGTACTGTACAAAGTCCTTTACCTTCTCATAAACATGTTCCCAGGAGAGGCAATTTAAAACAGTAAAGTTGTTAACACACAGTTAAAAAGTAAGACATAATTCAGGGCTAGTCAAGAGGTGGCATAACTCCTTTACCTTTGAGTGGAACTAAAGGTAATAAAAACATAGCCCCTGTCAGAAATGCTCAGACTAACCTGAGATAAAGCATGTAGAGTAACCAAAGCAGTCCTTGCTAAAAAAAAAAAAAAAAACCAAAAAAAAACCCAAAACTTAATGGAAGTTTCTCTTCAGAAATATATCCTGATTTGTATTTCTGCAACTGCTGCACTTTCACCATCTTGAGTGACAAATGTGTTATTTGGTCTCAATGATACATCCAATACCACCGTTTTACATACTTTATAACAACTGAAGCGTGGTTTCATGTCCATATTCAAATGATACAAAAGAGAGTTAGTTCCCCTGCTATCAGATCAACAAAATCTTTTAATTATCAGTTTAAAAGATTTTGGCATTGGGACAATAGCAAGCCAGATAGAATAGCTTAATCTGAATTCAGAGGGTTTATATCATCCTTCTCTTCATGTTATATTTCTTTGAAAAACAGGTATGGATTCACATGTCTGCTGCTTCTACTCATAGCAGAAGCAATGATGTGGTGTTTGTAACAACATCACTCTGTTGCTATGGAAACCGTCTTGAAACCAGAACTCAAGAATGATAGTGTCAGAGAAAAATCTCTTGCACATATGTATTTGTTATCTGAAGAAGTTATTGGCTGGAATATTAGAAGAATTAGATTAATGTTTCTTAAGGATGAATTATTTTTCTAATAATAACAATAAAGTTAAGCATCAGGCATCCAAGTTTACAGTTTCTCTCTGCTGAAACTATTTCTAATTTTGTAACTAACATTGTCATACCCTAAAAAGTAACAGTATTTTTCCTCTTTGCAATTTAATGTATAATTAGGGAAGATCAGGCATTTTTAAAATGTATGAAAAGTAGTGTGCTATTTACACAGACCTTTTTGCAAATGCACATCTTACTAACTATTGATGGAGAAACAGGACCAACTTCTTAGTTATTTCCTTATTTTGACTGTTGTAATTTTACTTTTTCTAGGCCTCCAAATATTCATCCACAGTACTTATCAAATTAATTGATACACACGTGGGAGGAATGTAATATTCTTTCCTACCTGCTAAACTGGAATTGATTTTTTGTTCTTTATCATTATAGAAAATAATTGTGGTTTTTTTACATATGAAATCACTGCCCTATTTTTTTGCATGATGTAGCTTTTAGTACAGGGGGGCTGTTGTCAATTTATTTGTGCTATTATTTAATTTGATAGAAGACAATTGGCTTAAACCCAAGAAAGCAGCCTAATCTGAAAACTAAAAGTTGCTGACCTGAACAATAAATGTGGTGTTGTTTTTAATACCTGACAAAACATTTTTGCAAAGACAAATTTAAACACAGTATCTTCAGCAAAAAGGATAGATGCTTCTCTTTCAGATAACATGGTTAATATATAAAGGGAAAAGGAGCTGCAGTGTCACGTCTAAGCTGTAGATGTTACTGAGAAAAATACAAATTCTTGAATTGCTTTTGTTTTATAAAAATCATGACAATCTGGAGTGTTGGCAAGGAAATATGAGGTAACAAGGATGCAGTGAATATGCTTTTCATCACCTGAAAATCTTTAATTGTAATTGCAGTATATAATGGTGTAATTAGCTGCCTAAGTGACAGGATGGGCTTGAATCTTCCCAACAATTTTGTTAAACGACCATTTAGCTCACAGAAATCTTTCTTTAGACTACATGAGTGACAGTAAAAGATTGATGGATGTTTTTTTAATCCTGAAGTGTCTAAAGTAAAGGAGGTACTTTATGCAGTATCTCTAGAAAAGCCCTGTGAAGAAACAGTGAATTATATAAAGGTACTTGCTTACCAAAATACTTCAAAAATGTTGTGAGAAACATTAATTTGAATCAAGAAAGCGGCATAAAAAATGGGGGTATGTGAGTGCATTTGCAGAAAGAAGCAGTGAGGAGGTGGTTGGAAACTGGTCTCTGATACTTAGGAGTGGTCAAGACTGAATAGTCTTGATTGTCATGAATATGTGTCCAGAAATACCATCCATGCTGAAGATATTGAAGGGGTGTACGTTTTTATAATTTATTTAAAGATCAAATAAATTCCAGTGATTCATTTAGAAATATACTATTGTAGTGACCATGGTAGCTTCAGCCATTTTTCTATCCTCTGAATTTGAATTTTAGGATTCAGTCAAGGCACATATTGGGGCGTCTCAAAAATGAAAAAAAGGATTTATCCTATATCATATAGTTCTGTTTACTGAAGGATAAGTAATCCAAGTTTATTTGGACATTCATCAGAACTTCTACCTCCTCATTCTCTGTAAATCCATTGTACTTTTTCAGATGGCTTTCAGGAAGAACTGAAGAGAAGAATGGGGGGAAAAACTATGGCTGAAATTGTTGCAAAACAAGCAAGATCTGTGTGTAATTTATTGTTGCTGCTGCCTATTTAGGAAACTCCGTGAGAAATCATCTTTGAAAATTTAAGAAGCATATATCAGTGGGTATCACACACATGCATAAAATAATGGGCTTCGCAGCAGATAGCATGAAGGCACGTCAATATGTGAAGGGTATTAATATTTAGTCTTAAAAAAATAGCAAATGAACCTCTGCGTACAGTTAAAAACTTGAGGAAAGGGAGTCAAGCTTCCGTATTTATTGAACACTGTTTAACATAAAAAAGCTATGCATTTTGTAGCTGTAGAAAAATGTTTAAGTAGAACATTTCCTCAATCCTAATTTACTGCAATTATAAACCAGAGTCAGAATTTTAATTTCTTAATTAGAATTTGGCTAGTGGCTTTATTGCTGTGTTGTCACACTTTCTACTCAGTACTAAATGCCTCTGAGATAATTTTCACTTCATATTATAGGTTATAACAGAGGTAAAAAAATAAAGAACAAACCCTAAAACATTATGCTCACAAACAAAGTGTGCAATTTCCAAGTTATGCTAAATTCAGAATGTAACTTTTTCCTCTGGCCTTCTGTCTTTGTAGAAGCAGAGAACTGGTATCTGTCTCAACATATTTTGGTAAGCATTCATTGAAACAACAGCTCTGGAAGCAAAGCCTCTCTTCAAGAATTAATAGCTCAAAAGTCTAAGCAAACCATTTTCATTTATTTCATAATTTCATATTTCACACATGCACATGACTTCAAATGTCTATATTTTCTACTACCTCCAAATCAGATTAGAAGATAAGAAATAAGTATTTCTAATATTAATATTTTTTAAAAATAGATATTTTAAGCAAATGCATTTTACTTTTCTCTTTAATAAGCAACTTATGTCTGATTATAATTTTTCCATATTCAAAAACTGAATTATCTTCTTGTATATGCTGCTAGAAGTGTTAACCTCCAGAAGGTTGTGTCAAAAGTCATTAACAGATATATTTGTATGTCATGAAAATTTATTTTAAAAGGTTTCCTTTCATAAGTTTTTTCCCCTATTGATAATACAGACTCAGTTTTAAACATTTATTTTAGGCTGCTGTTTTGGTCATTGAATACAATTAAGGATAATTGTACCTTTTTTCTCTCTTTGAGGGAAGATTTACTGTAATATTTTGAAACCTTTCATCTCAGTAGTTACCTGCTAATTATTTCATTGTTTTAAAATAGTATATAAGAAAGGATAAATCTCTCTTAGATATTCCATTTCAATACTTATTCCTAAAAACATCAAAGGGACAAAAAATTTTAAAGGCTTTAAGGAAGATTAAGCAAATTTTATGTCAAAGGTTTTTTGATGCAAAAAGAACATACTCTCAGATGACTACTATTGTAATTAAATATAAAGGCTGAATGTAAGTCTCAATTTCCAATAAATAGAGGAAAACAATTATTTTGTGTAACTACTTCAGAATCTGGTATTTGCATATTTTTTTAAAAAAAATTATACCATGGGTAGTATGGGGATATTCCACTCCATCGTTCAAAAATCCAGGCCCTTAAATTGCACAAAACATAGCCGTTTTGCCAGTTGATTATTCTCTTTCATTAAAAAAAAAAAAAAAAATCAGACTGTCACTTTGCAAATAAAAAACCAAAATTCATACTTACCTAGTTTCTCTCCATGAACAATTCTTCATTTTCTTCTCATCAAAGAGTATTTCTTTGGCATAAGACAAACTGATGCAAGTTTATCATTGGTGTCAGCTAAAATTCTCTTGAAAAATGTATCATAAACTCAATTTCAGGGAATTCTATAAACAAAAGGGGAATTATTATAGCTAGTTTTGCACAAAACTGGGAGATGCAAAATTGCTTTTCTGAAATATGCTCCAGAAAAATCTAATCTCAATAAGTTACCAGTATTTATGAAGTGCAACTGCAGGTGTTTTGCACTACTTGTGCATTACATAATTACTTAAGAAAAAGTGGTCCCCTGACCAGTAACTGACAAAGGTCACATTGGGAATAAGAAAATGGGAGGCTAAACTGAAAGGATGAACTAATAATTGTAACAACACTTCCTTGTATCATTTAAAAAAAGAAATTAAAAACCCTTTTTACCTCATTTGGGAATCTCTCAATGGCCTCTTTAAAAACAAGTCAGAAGTTCAGAAATTAAATGAAGATAAACTATGAATGTGAATAAAACTTTGGAGAAAAAAAAACATATTATTATTTTTACAACAGCCCCTTATATTAATATTGATTAAACTGGACTAGCCCTGTGTGTAGCTATGCTGGCTATTTCAAATCAACTCTCTTTCTTTTGTATACCTTAACACATCTTCTAGGAGGTGCTGTTCCATGAAAATCCCAGACAAAGAAGTGGTGCTGACAGGTCAGCAGTTCCCAGGGTCCTCCTTTCTTATATTTTAAAAACAGACAATATGTTTTCCATTTTCCAGTCACTTTGGATTTCACTTGACTTTTCAAATGTCACAGAAAGTGGTTTGGCAACTGCTTCAGTCGTTTCCCTCTGGAGTACATACCAGGAGAGGTGTGATGAGAGATGGGGGTTTGCAAAGGCAGTGCCAAGAGCTCACCTGGAATACTGCTTGTGCCCACTTACAAACAAAAAAAAATCCAAGCTCTAACCAAGACAAGCAAACAAGACCAGGCTGCATGGTGGTTTGAGCAACCTGGTAGAGAATGAACTCAAACCATTCCATGCTTCTAGGGCTATGTGATGCACCTTGTCGTGTCCCATAAACTCACATACATTCAAACTCCACATATTGCCATGAACCTGATCTTCCCCCAGTTCCTGCCTTGATGTAAATCTATTCAAGAGATTAAAAAAAAAAAATTGATAGTGAAGACTAAGGCAAAAAGGTTGTTGAGTAGTTCAGCCTTCTCCCTGTTTGTTATCCAAGCTGATATACCTGTAGGAGTGCTTCTTGTTATTCCTCACATCCCTGGACAGGTTCAGCTCTAGATATGCCTTTGCCTTTCTGACCCCATCCCTACATAACCGGGTAATTTCCTGATGCTCTCCCCAGGATACTTGTCCCTCCTTTCACATAGTCTTTGCCTTTCCTTCTTTCTTTTTAGTTTGATTAGCAGGTCTCAACTCAGCTATGCCAGTCTATCTCATTCCTTTCCTGATTTCTTACACATACAGAATGACAGCTCTTGAGCTCTATAGAGAATACTGTAAAGACCTGCCAGCTCTGTTCTTGCTCCCTTGCTCCTGAGGAGAGTTTCCAAGAGGGTTCTCTGGAATAACTCTTGAGCAGCTTGGAGTTCACTTTCCTTTAATTCAGGGCCTCCTCTTTACCTATTGCCTGGCCCATTTCCCATAGGACTGCAAGCCATTTATTCCCTGTGATAGGGCTGTCTACATATTGGCTCAAGATGTTTTACTCCATAATTGCAAGGGTCTCCTGGACCACCTGCAGATCTCTGTAATACATTTCCAGCAGGTGTTGGGGTGGTTAAAGTCCCAGCAGGAGAGGAGCCTTAGAGAGTGACGTTTCCTGTAGCTGGAGCAGGAAGGTTTCCTCAATAGACCAGCCTTGATCAGGCGACCCTCACTAAACACCAGCTGCAAAGCTCCCTTTGCTGCCTCCACCTGATTTGTAACCATAAACCTCTTATGAGCATTCTGTGTTAGGTCATTTTCATATTGGTTTGACAAAAAAACCCCAAAAACAAACAAACAAACAAAACCCCCAAAACCAAACAAACAAAGAAAAAGAAAAATAATTTAGAAAATGTCATATCAAAGTAATTTTGACAAATTCCACGTGAAAATAGAAATTGAATATTTCCTATAATAGAAACATCTTTGATAGAACAGGTGAGGTTGGCAGTCATGTCTGGAGGTTGTCTAGCTTCAATCATGCTGAAGCAGAACCAGCTACAGCAGGTGTCCCATAGCTGTGCCTACAAAACTTTGATTTTTATGTCTGCACGTAAAAAGTTTCAACAATCTTTCTGAGCACCTTTTTCATTGTCAAAGGGTCAGTAGCTCCTAAAAAATAAGAATGGAAAATCCCTTACAGGTGAAAAAAAACCCCAAAGCGCCTCTAATTCTTTTGACAAATTATTATTATTATTGTCAGTAATTATTCCTCTGTCCTTGAACCAAAGCCAAAATCCTCTTCTTCCATAATTGCGTTTCTCATATACTTGGGTTATATCTGAATCATCAAGTGTTCTGGGCAGAAATAGGGTAGGCAAAGGAACCACAAGAAGTGTACATTAGCTTATTTTTCTTTTGCATATTAATGAAGGGAGCAAAAAAATTCTCTACAAAGATGTTTGTTCCAACTTCCTTATTTCTTTCAGTGGTCTTCAGAGGACCATGCTGTGTTTCTTAGACAAGAAATTCAAGACATTCCAACTAGCCTTTCAATGTCCTCTTCACATTTCTAAACATGGACCAGCTAGCTCCCATCAATATGTTACTTTTTTCTTATGTCATATCTTTCAGGTCCATGAAGGTGTGTTAGATACCCCAAGATGTCCAAAGCTGCTCTAAATATTTATGATTGAGCAAATGAATTCAAATCCACTCCATAATATAATTAATTTATGATTCAATCAGAACTCTAAGCCAGATCTAGAGAGATATGGATGCTAATGGCTTTTGAAAGATCAGAGCAGCAGCTTTGTAGATTTCTGTAGCATTATGCCTCCCTGGCGTGGTAGTGCAAGCTATTCTCTGGGTGGCCTTGAAGAGTATGAGACGAGAAAACAAACTGCAGGTCCCTTGCTACAGAAAGGTAATGTTCAAAAATATAGTTTTCTGTTTTCATTTCAAACCTTGGTGTTATGTCTGGGAACTTCGAATACTGTTTTTATGCAACAAGAAAAAATTGTATCTAAATAAGACATGAAGCTCTTTTTTGGTGTAAAAAGGAATAAGTACATGTATGGTCATCAGCTGATTACATACATGGCTGGTCAGCTAAGGTAATTATTAGAAGATATTTGGGAAGATTACCTAACTACGGAAAAGATACAGTAAATATCCGGACAAAACAATCTGGAATTCAGTGTTTGAATGTGTCTATTTAGGATTTACTTTAGGATTACTGAACTGATACCTGTATTTTTTTTCCTGCCCTAGAAATCTTGTGATTAAAATGGTGAAAATCATTATCATCCTGATTACATAATCAGTGACAACTGTTTGTGTGAGATATGGCCTTTCCTCATAATTCATGCAGGAAGGAAAGTTTGGTAATTCACCTTTAAATTCTGGGTTTCGGTAGGCTTCTGAAGACTGGAATTAAAATATGGGTTATTTAATCTCATCTGTCCCTTGGTGCAAAAAACTTTCTAAGTAACTTGTTTGTTATCAGCAGGATAATTCTGTATTTCCTCAAGATTCATGTAACAGCACTGTCAAAACCCAAACAAAATTGTATCACTACTCCTGGTCTTACAATATCAATATTGAGGGCAGATTTGAAAACAAGTCACTTTTATCAAAAATAAATAGCAAATTGTGTGCAAGTCTTTATTTTCCTAATGCAAAAGTAAATCATAAAATCAGAACACTTATTGAATGATTATCTCAACTAAAATAAATTAAATTTTATGAGGAACTAATCCTGCACATCTGTCTTTGTTACATTTTATAATCACAGTTGAGATTTCATATTGCCATAGAATATTTATGCATTTCCAAGCTTACAGTGATGTAGGATCCTTATTACTAATGATTATTCATTTTCTTTCATGTAAAAATTACAAAAGGATAAATGTGTTATGATAAAAATTATATTTGAAATTCTTTTGTATCTGACTGAAGGAAGGATTGATATCTACATCTAGATGCTATGCTACTGCTAAATTTATGGAAAATAAAAACCTATGATTAGAGAGTGGTAATTTTTTAGTCATTGAGAAGATGACCTTAAGCAACCACGTAAAAGATGCTATCTATGTTTACTGTGGTTTTTCTTATTGCACTAGCTAATGGTGTAAATTATCTAAACAGGGGGAAAGAGCAGCACATACCATTTATTTTATGAAGTCTTGATTAAGGAATACGCAATTGTTCAGAAAACAAAACCTTATTTCAGAAATTGGCTCAAGTACTTTCTAAGACCCCAATCTCAGCTGAGTGACTTTTAAGTCCATATTTTTCTTTGGATTATACACTTTCAGCTTCCCCAGAAAGCTCCTGAGTTATACCAGGGGTTACCACACACACCCTGCTGATAATTTTCTGTTAAATTCTTCCAGATGCCCTGGTAATATGGTTCATATACCACCATCCAAAAGAATGCAAACACTATAAATTTAATTCTGCATGTATTTTTGTTGAAAAATAACTTGGGGTAATCTTCTCACTTCTTCCTTTTGTCATTGGTACCAACAAGAATGCAGTTGTATATCTGCTCTGTGGACTCAAAGTCAGAAGTATTACTCTGTTCTTGTCCTTTCTTTTAAACTCTTCTACCACTTTAAATGTTGTTTTTCCTTTTCATTTTTTGTTGTTTGTTCATTTGTTAATTATTCTTTATTTCCTCTTTGTTACACTTTCTTCCAGTGAAGGTTCTTCAGCCCAAAAGACTGACCTGTTCCATTCCCTCTCTCCTTTCAGATACTGCAAACTGGTCGAGTGGAAGAGCACATTTGGGTTTATTTTCTGTTTTCACCTTGGTCATATTCCTTGCTAAACCATTCCAATTTTCTAAATCAATGCCAGCCATGCCTTTCCATCTTGTGTTCTTTCTCATTTTTCCTCCATTTTTTCTTCACAAAATGTCTGCTTAACTTATTTCAAGAAAACAAATGAAAAAGTATGGAACTATATTGTCCTTTCCTCAGTGTGATTTATTTTTCCATTAATCCCTTCCCCTTCTCCTTCCCCTTCCCCTTCTCTTTCTTCCTCCTTCTCCTTCTCCTTTCTCCCCTTCTAATTTTTCTCCATTTCTTTTTGCTGTTTTCTTGCACATAGCTAGCAGCTTCAGACTATAAACTGTCTTTGCTTTAACCCCATTTAATTTTCCACCAACTACCTCTCTGTTTCTTTTTTTTATCTCTGGTCTCTGATAACATGTGAATCCCTCAAAGGATCTCTCATAGTCTCTTTAAACAGTTCTATATCCAAATCTGAGAGACAGGATGACACTCTTGTCTTTGTCTAATACCATCAGAATAGTCAGGCAAATCCTTTTTTCCTTTTCTTCCATGACTATTTTCTCAATGAATTCTTGGTTTGTTGATTTTTTTTTTTTTATTTCTTTTCCTCTGAGAATTTTTCTTGGTCTTTCTATTCACAATAGTCCCAAAATGCTTTCCAAGCCTGGTTAAGCTCTTTTTTCTCCAACTGAATTCTAATCTAGATAATCTTACCTAAAATTCTACTACTCTTTTAGGCAACAAGCATAACTTTACTTCTATATTTCAGACCACTCTAATCAGTCCCAAAATTAAATCTTCTAGCCCATAGAAAATATTTGTCACATCATGTTAACAGAATGCAACATTCAACCATCTAATGTATGGTTAACAGACACATCCTGATTTCTTGCTGTATTTGAGCCCTGCAGTTGCCTCATTTTCTCAGGCATTGTGAATGCCAGTACTATACCTATTGATCCTTCCTTGCTTTACATACTCAAATCCTGTCTGGGTTTTAACCGATAAATCCTCCTTCTTATTTATACACAAGTACTTTGATCCAGGTTCTCATAATCTCATCTTCTGGATTACCCTTTATCTTGAATGTTTCCAGTCTCCTCCTTGTTTGTATCGTATCAAAAATTAACCATTTGCCTTCATTTTCAAAATTCCTAACTTTTAATTATCTCTGTGTAGTATCAAGATTTTTTCTGCCTCTCAGTAGCTCATAATATTAGTTTTTCATCACATTAATAAATTTTCAAATAAACATCAATGTGTTGTCATTCACCTGGGGGAATTATTTTGTAAATATCTTCAAAGCTAATCCTTTGTTTAATTTTAAATTCATCATTAAAATTCTACTTTTGTAAATAAAAATTAGAGAAGTAGACTAGAATTACTCATCAAAATGCTTATGTTCTTAGAGGTCTGTACTACCATCTGTCGTGGTGACCACTGCTGCCTTATTGCTTCCTTGAGTTTTCCAGACTATATTTATCCATATGTTGCTCTAAAATGCACTTTCCACCTTCTGGTTCTGTGCTTGCAGAAGCCCTACTATCATGGTACTTTGAGACAATGCTTGCTTTATGATGATTAATAAATATTTGGTAAGCATTCACTGACAAGTAACAAGAAAACATAGAAAATTAGCATAGTTAATTCCCATTTATTTATATACAAGGAGCATGACAGGACCCTGCACTGATTCCAAGAAGTATCTAATGATGTGCAGGAATAGTAAGTGTAGATAAGCTGAATAATTTATTTTTATTTCATCTAAAATTATTTGGTTTTTAGATTTGAAATTTCACAGATTATGAGAACTTTCTCTTATACTTCTCTTTTTTAATTTTTGTAGAAACAAAACTTCTTAGTGTTATGATAAAGTTATTATAGTGTTATATAAAGTTATCTGATTTTACCAGGGCCTTCTAAGGGGGTTTTAAAAATATTTTAATAATTCATAAAAAATAGTCACTTATTACCTGATAATATTTATTCAGTTAAAACTTTTACATGCTGTTTTGATATTTGCCTACTCACATATATTTTTCCTCCCTATTAAGAAGTGTCTAATTTAAGTAACCCAGGATCAGAGATACAATATCTTATGGGTTTTAAGACAGAATATACTGTTATATTGTGGATTTAACTCTGTGCTACTATACATTTACAATGAAAATAAAACTTTCATTGCTGAAAATTGAAGTCCAAAGCTTTTTTTGGGTTCATGTTTTTTTGGTTTTATTTTTTTGGGTTCATGTTTTTTGTTTTTATTTTTTTAATTCTTAAATTTGAGCAAATAATATGAAACCTGTATGTTCTATTGAAACAATTTCCTCCTTTTTACGGAAATAAGTATTCCACTTTGCTATACTTATGATGTGTTGTTCAGAGATCTTTTTTATTAAAAAACCCGTCCCCCTATGAACCAGTGTAACTTACCACGCAAGAAAGAAAACACACAAAATATCTTTTCTCCTTTAAATACTAATGTATCGTAATGAAAACATGCAAATTTCCACAATGAGCAAAATCACTTGTGTACCTTGTAATAGTGTTAACTTGTCGAATTTGAAATTAAGAGGCTAATTTACTCTGATACATGTATATATCTTTAAACCCACAACAATAGAAGAATCTGCTGTTAGATGTAGTGAAACATAAACCAAATTTTATGTAGTGTGTAGGGTGCAGATATGGAATTTTTATGACAGATCCTAGAATATTATATTTTTCAATAGATTCTCTTTCTTATTTTCAAGCTTTCATCAAAGAGAAACTACTTTCTCCCATAACAACTATAAAATTCACTCTGAGGGTGTTGTACTTCCATTGTCTGTCTTGTTCGGCTGAGACTCTTTGACTCCTTGACCATACATAGGGCACCCATCTATAGCCTGATTTTAAAAACTCATTTCTCATGAAATTTTTATGCTTTTCTACCCTGCTTTTAATTCTATATTAAAAAAAAATATTTTCAATACTTCAATTTCTTTGGTGTAAAGATGGTGTATTTTAAAGAAATAAAACTCCTCTATTTTATCTTCCTTCAAAGCAGGGCAAGTCATACAATATTTTTTCTTTACAAATATCTGCAGTTCACAAGCTTATGCAGACCTGTATATATAATACAACATGGAGCTCCACACAGATGCTGTTAGCACTATGCTCTAACTGCTGAAACATGCCTAAAAATACTACTGTCTTGTAGACTACAAAACTAAACATTACGAGTTCTTCTAGGGCCACAGTACATTAAATACACTGCTACTCTAGTACATATTCCAATAAATATTCTTCAAAAGCCAGAATAATGTATAAAGTACATACATGGTTAACATAAAAAACAAAACAAAATTTTCTCTTAAAATCCCCATATTTTGTGTCACATATAACTGTAATTTCAGAAAGAGATTAATATATAAAACATTATATTAATATATATTTATATATAGATATATAAAACATATTGGCCTTGCTTTTCATTCTATAGTTAGCATTTAATCCAGATGTAATCAACTACCAGATCTACAACTTTCTCAGAGTTATTGTTTTATGGGAAAATATAATGGCTATTCTAGTATAAAACCTTCCTCTGTCCATCAAGTGACATTTTAAAATTAGTAACTTAACAGAAATACAAGTCTAGAAGCCACTCTTTCTCCTAATAGATGTCTCATTATTTAAGGCAGAAATTTTATGCAGTGAAGTTAGAAATATTTTTCTTTTTTTAATACATCTTATTCAGTATATATTTTATATATTGATGGTTTTTTCAGTATTAGTGCTTCAGTTGTCTTTCTATAATAAAAATATTTTCAAAGTGGTACATTAGTCATAGGTTATCTTATCTTGGATTCATAATTCTGCAGTGAAGTCCAAAAGCCAACTACCTTCAGTATAGCCAAAAGACCAAAATGGACAAAAGTCTTTAACTCCTTCTTCTGACCAGATCTGACTTACATCAAAAATGTATTCATAAGGCACAATCTTGTCACTGGATTACTCATTAACTGTTATTAGTAAAACAGAATTTCCTATTCAAAAAGCCTTGCAGTTCATAACATAAACTAATTAAAAATAAGAGAAGAAATAAATAGTAAATCTTTTTTTTTTTCTCAGTATACTAATAATACAATTATTTACCTGTTTATTACTGGTAGAAGTGGTTTCAAATGATATTTTATTGATAAATTAAGCTTTCTGTATTTCTTCTACTTCTCCGGTCTTTTTCTAAAAGTTATAATATATAGCTAGTCAGAAATATATGCTCCTTTGCCACAATAAGTCAATATATTTTAATAATTTTATTAAATACTGCTACGCTTTTGGAATTTTCCTATCAGGACCTTGAAAGAAGAAATAAATTTTCATTCTTCCTTCTTCATCCTGTTGCATGGGAACCAGAGAGGACCTACATAATGTGGAAATATGTAGCACTTGGAAAATAATATAAATTATTACTGGCAGTTTATTCTTTAATAGAGATTTTATCTAAGTGTGTTCACAGAATCAGAGAATATGCTGAGTGGAAGACATCCGCAAGGATTATCAAGTCCAGCTCCTGGCCCTGCACAGCACACCTCAAGAGTCACACCTGGTGCCTGAGAGCACTGTCCAAACGCCTCTCAAACTCTGTCAGGCTGCCGCTGTGACCACTTCCCTGAGGAACTGTTCCAGTGCCCAAACACCCTCTCTGGGGGAAGAATCGTCTTCTAATAGCCAACCTAAACTGCCCCTGACACAACTTCAGGCCATTTCCTCTGGTCCTGCCACCAAAACCATCAGTGTTTGCCCCTCCTCTTCCCCTTGTGAGGAAGCTGTAACTGCAAAAGGTCTCTCCTCAGTTTCCTCCAGGCTGGACAGAACAAGTGACTTCAGCTGCATCTCATACGGCTTTTCCTCAAGTCCCTTCACCCCTTTGGGTGCTCCCTGATAGCTTAATATCTTATACAGGGTCACTAAGACTGCTCACAGTTTGGGAGAAAAGGACTCTATTTTCTCTTTCTGGGAGGAAGGGGCTCCTGCTGGTCAGGAATACATGATGGAGGAGGCCTTCCAGAATTGCTTATTCTTGCAGGATCCATAGTGAGCATTTTTGCATACAGATCACCCTCTCTTGTATACCTTTTGCTATTAATACTGTTGTTGCTCCTGTTCCCTTTCTTATATTAGCCTTTGATCTTCGCCATTTGTGCCTCCAATTGGAGGAGTGGTAGGTGGAGCAAATATGTGTGTGTTTTTTTGGTGAGCGTACTAAATTGGATAATACCATTCCTAAACCCTGAACAGGCCATGACCTGTGTTTCAAGACATTGCTTTGATAAGAAAACCCATTTTTTTCCTCTCCTTTTTCCACTGTCTCTTCATTGCTGTAAATGGCACGTTGGGAATTTTTTTCCTGTCACATATAGATATCACCGTTATTTCACTGATGAAAATTGCAATTATTCTCTGCCCCAGAACTCATTGAATCACATGTATTCCATTAGTTTTCCTGAAAATGAAAGCAAGTAACTTCCAATTAATTTACTCATCATGATTCAGAAGTACCAAAAAATATTAGTTCCTTTACAAACTGACATTCTCCCAGCATAACATCTACTACAGCTGAAAGGAGAGGTCACCTAGATAGTCAATAAAACAAAAGAGATGAGATGACTAATGTAGATGTTGACTTTCTTTAATATAGTGTATGGAATCAAAGAGTCAAAAGGTCTCTTCTGAAATATAACATGTTGACTTCAAAATCAGCCCTTGAACGTGGGATTAATGTTTTTGTGAAAGGAAACACATTTTTTTTTTATTCGAACAGTTACAAAACTACTTAGTCATTGGAAAGAGTTACACCATGGAAAATCTAGTTAAATATTGGGAAATGGAAGATTCTTGTCTCCTTTAAAGACAGGGATTCTTTTTTTATACTATAGGCATTCTTTTTATACTATAAACAATGGTTAATATTTCATCAAAACTTCTAGGTAAATTTTGATAAGAAAGATACATTCAATGACAAAATTAAATAGATCAGACTATAATATATTCTACACTGAGATTCTTTTTTTTAATATCTCCTTTCACAAGCATCCCTAATTATCTATTCCAGTGTTTTCAGTGGTGTTAAGTGATAAAAGTCACGGACCTTCAAGTGCAAGGACCTTAAGTGCAAGGTCATCATAACAAATTCAGGATCAGTAAGAAAATATTTATATAATTTCAGAAAGTCTCTAGAAATAAAAACAATCTGTTCATCTTCATGTATTTGTGTGGAATAAACAACACAAATTAGTAAACTATTTTGAATTCCTTAATATAATGTAATTTTGAATAAACATTTTAATAAATTTAATAAATTAATACCATAAAGTCTGACAAGCTAGATTTATATTTGCACATGTAAATTATAATTCTTTTTAGTGTCTTATTTCTTCAAGGATGATACAATATAAGCAATATTTAGAAATTTTAGATCTCCATAAGAATTGTTCTTCATTCCCCGAGGTCTTTATTTCTTATAATATCGATCTCCTAAAGTGAATGATTCTGATGAATCTATGCTTTTACTTTAAGCATTTTACTGGAAGTCTTGGAGCTGTAATTATAGGCAAAATGTGCAGTGTATTTCAAAATTCACTAAGCATTTTGTTTCTTGTGGAAAATGTAACTTAGAGAGTCACAGTTTAAACACTTGTAAACTTTTTTTTGTTTTCCACGGAAAATAACTCTTGATCATAGCAGAAAAACTTATTTTAGTGGAGCAGTGTATTGGAAAAGAGAATTAAAATGTTGCTTTGCATTAGTCTGTGCTATACTGCATATGAGAGCTTCTCTCATTGTGTCTTTATTTGTACAGAATGGAAACATCTCAATCTACATCTGTTTCACTATTTTAATCATCCCTTATATAAAATTTGCAAATTTCAGTTTGGAAAGGAGTCAGATTTCATCAAGACAATTTTAGGCTATGGCTCCAATATATCTTTGAGATTTATTTCCTTACATACTGGTTTAATACTGCCGTGACTATTTAGTCCCTAGAAGCTTATTTCAATTAAATTATAATACAGTCAATAAACTTCAAGTTGAAAGAACATACCCTTAGATGAGAATATCTACAAGAAATACTAATTTTTATCAGCAAAGAGAGACCGAGATTCCTATCATTATGATCAAGAACCAGACCTCTTTATCTATGCTGAAAGAGATTTATACATTACTCAAGAAATTGTAGTCTGTAAGTAAAGTGTATTCATTGCTATGGTAGTTAAAAAATGCAATCTTATGTAATTCCTATCAAATGGTTTTATTATTATAATAAAAGAAACAACATTATGGTGTGACCTGACCATGAGTAAGTAGGCAGTGCCTGCATCTGTAACTTCTCATTTGCATATTTGGAAATTTAAGAATCCAATTGCCTTTTCTAGCCTTGGTCAAAATTTTTTTTTTAAATTTCAAAACAGCATATCTGAAATCTGAGCTTGTCTTCTAGTCATTCATGAGATGAATTTGCATTGTGCATGCTGGCCAAATGTATGTGTACATACGTACATGAAAACATAGATGTGTACTTAGAAACAAAAATATACACAGAAGTATCATGCATCAGTGTGTATATAAACCTCCAGGACAAAATCGCTGTTAATACTGTACTACTGCAACAGCTGCTGACTTCTGTAGGAACTGAGCAGTTTCACAGAAGGCAGACAAAAATAATGACTAATAAAATTTGGCACGTTTAAGCAAAAATAAACTGAAATAATAATTGACATTACTGTACCAACTTTTAATGAGAGAAAAAATGAGATAGTTATGACACTGAAAGTTAACTTCATTATACCATATGAAACCAATATGCAAAATAGCAGAAAGATTAGTCACTGTTTCTTCTATCGGTATAACAATATGGTGAATGTTTTTATGTTGTAGTTGATACACCAGAAGTCTTGATTTTTAAATTTGTTTTAATCATTTTCTTTTGTTACTCTGCTTTTTTCCTAACAGTACATGCAATGGAAATAAGGAGACTGGGAAGAAGCAGTTAAACTCCCACTTAACTTATTGAACTAATTGCCATATTGAATGAAGAGAAGAGAGAGAGGAGTAAGGATTTAAAAAGAGTGAGAGATCATTTGACTTTAAGGGTACCAAGAGAGAATCTGTTCTGATAATTTTATATTGCCTTTTATTTCACAGGCTGCCCAGCGATTTGCAAATTTCAAAAATGGCACTTACAGTCTCTTTTGCAGTAAAACACAGAAGAATGCTAAGATTTTGAGTTTGAAACGATGATAAGTAGAGAGCTTGGAAAAGGAGAAACCTCTTTCCAGAGACAACTACTGCATAATTATGCAAAGGTCAGTAAAAGTACATAAAGTGGTCTAACACATTTCATACATGACGACAATGCGTAAATCATGCATAAACAAGTCAATCTGAATTTTCATCACTTTCACTGTCATCCACCCAATAAAATACACAGAATTCAGTGTTAATTTTAATAGACAGTGTTCCACTTTGTTACATGAGCTTATGCTCAAGGAACTCACAATATCAGTCAAAAGCACCCTAGGACTACATAAACAAAAAACAAATTAACAAGTAGAACTACTCCCAAGTTACTTAAACCTCACCAAAATAATTATTTTAAGAATACCCTATTTGATTCTGAAACTTTAATCAGAGAGAAGGCAGAATCCAAACAAAAAAGGGACTCATGTTCAAAATTTTTCAGTATAAAAATTAATAATTATTGAATCTACCCTAATTTGACAAAAGTGTTAAAAATCAATCATATCAAAATTCACATGGAAAAAAATAATAAAGTTGATTAGCTGAATGATCTTGTTGGGATTTTTTTTGTAAATTCAGTTGTAATCTGCTTAACAATATTGCCTTGTTGAGTATATAAGCTTTCATGCAGCATAGCTGATAAACTAATATTTTCCATAGCTAAAAATTAAAAGACTTAACAACTGAGAAGATCAAAATCTTTCCGATGATTCATAAACTTAAGCAGGGAATTTTTTTTCTTGTTTCTTCTCTCTGATGGCTTTGTTTCAAATGTTGGAACATTGTAGATATCTCTAGACTGCAAACAAATATCAATAAACTGAAAAATGCCTAACACTTAGAATTGCAGCTCCAGAAGAAAGAATTTGGGTTATAACATATCCTGTGACACAGGCTACCCAGGAAAGAAAGGGACTCTCTTTGACAGGTGTTTTAATCCCTCTATATGAGAGGAGATTGCCTTACAAGGAATTGGGTGTTTGCTTTTCCCTCCTTTCAGGTCTTTAGCACCTTTAAGAAAACTAATAATTTCTGTGTTATTCTTGGGTGAAAGAAAGTAACCTTAGTAACAGGAAGATACATGTCAAGTTTAAGAGCTAACATAGCAGTTAATTAAAAAGGTGTTCATGAGAGGGTTGGTTTTTTCTCAGCTGTACGGGCTTCAATGATGAAATAATTGGCACATAACAGCCAGCCAATGGGTGGTGCTAGCTGTACTATAAGGCACAGAGATACTGAGAAAAAGATTTATAATTTTCACACAGAGGTTGTTCATACTCACACTCATTTGATATTAGCATTCTACACCTTAGCAAAGACATCACCTTGAACTTTCTCTCTGATGATTATCCATTTTCTCTCTTTGACAATTGACAAGCTTGACAGACTCATTAAACTGCTGAAGTTGTAATTTGTAGAGAACCTTCCTCAATAGCACCTGCGTAACAGCAAAGAAGTGCTATAATGTGAACCTAGCATGCATTTTAATGCAAATCTTATCTTAAGCCAACTGCTGGCACAGCAACTGAGGTTTTTTTCACCAGTTACAGAATAAAAATAATGTAACAAGTCACAAGAAATTCCTGCACTGTGAGTCCCATGCCTTTTAAAACTTTTAGCTCCATTTAGTTAATAGGTTTGTTCTTAAATTCTGTTAATTAAGAAAAGATAATAAAACCTTCAGCCTCAGCAAAGAATCATGGAAACACAGAATGGGTAAAGTTTGAAGGCAGAGCAGGTAATCTGGCCCAGCCTTCCTGCCAAGTAGTGTCACTCTAAAGCGCATTGCGCAGGGACGTGTCCAGACAGTTCTTGGATATCTCCAGTGAGGGTGACTCCACAGCCTTTCTGAGCAATCTGTTCCAGTGCTCCGTCATCTCCACAGTAAAGTTCTTGCTCATGTTCAGGTGGAACTTTCTGTGCATCAGTTTCTGCCCCTTGCCTCTTGTCCTATTGCTTGGCACCAAGGAGAAGAGACATCCTCTTGATATCCTCCCTTCAGATATTTACAGACATTGATGAGGTCTTCTCTCTGTGGTCTCTTTTCAAGGCTGAACAGGCCCGGCTCTATAAGCATTTCCTCATAAGACTGATTCTCCAGTTCCTTAATTACCTTTCTCCCCCTTTTCTGGACCTGTTAGAGCAGCCTGGTGTCTCTTTTGTCCTCAGGATCTTGGAACTGGACACAGCACTCCAGAAGTGGCCCTATCAGGGCTGTGTAGAGGGACAGGATCATGTCCCTAGACCTATTGTCTGTGCTCTTCTTCATGCACAGGATAATCCTAGGAATCCTAGGAATGCTCTTCCTAAAGCAACTCAGAATAACTTCTTGGCCATAAAGGTATATTTCTGGCTTGGACAGCTTTTTTTTTTCTTTTATGCTAAATGCTGGGCCCTGGCCTCCGCATCTGTATGAACTCTGTACTTACATGTACATGAATAGAGTTGAAATTAAAATTCATACATGATTCAATCTGATCCCTTTTTCAGTGTCCTTGTTAGAATTTTTATTTGGGTTGCAGGCAGAAAAAATATGTGTTCTGCTCTAAAAAGACCACAATTTTAGCAACTCTGCAAAATCCACATTGTGAAGTTTTTCAAAGGTAGTCCACTCTTATGCAGCAGTGCTATGAAGACACAGAATTTGAGGGATAAGACACGCATAATTCAAATGGAAAACAAATTATACTTGAATTAGCATTTCCTTGTGCTAATTTCTCTAATACATAATTTAAATACTTCACTGTCTATCTTTTAATATCATGGCAGTTCTAGGGTCATTGATTTCCAAAAAGGAAAGCATGGATAAACATGAGGTCTAATATTAATTTGTTGACATGATCAGTGTAATTTGGCATGTAATTGCATCTTTTCCACAAAAAACAAAAGTAACCAACAGTCTAAGGAAATTGCAAATTGCATGGGATTGACATGCAGGTGTTGTTTCTGGAACTCATCCACCAGATTATAAAAAAAGAAAAAAACCTGGGTATGAAAAAGCAACACAACTGGGGGAAAAAAAGTAAAGTCAAAGTAATTTCCTACATCCAATTTTCAGACACAGCTCTATTCATAAACACAAACCCTGTTTTCTCCATTTGCTAACCAATTCTGTTCATTCACATATGTACTTTGAATGCAGAGGTTGAAAAGTAATAGAAATAACTACTGAAACCGAAAAGATGCAGATAAATTAAAATAACTTTAAGGACTTCCATATTTTTAGTGACTCTCTTTATGCATAATTTTGATTTGGTTTTATAAGACATACTCTAATTAATTTGAGGCCACAACTTTTTCTTGCCAGAGTTGTAGGTTGCAGAACCCGAATGCAGCCTTGACCAGATGGCCATGTTCATGTCTGTTTCGTGACAGAAAGGATATAATTAGAAAATATCAAACAAATGTTGAAGTTCAAAAAGGAAACAAGGGGATAAAGGGGCACAGTAGCTATTCACGAAGATTACCATTTTAAAACATTAATATTAATATTCATATCCATAAGGACACTTTGCCCATGAATACAAGCCAAGCCTGATCTGCAACCTACAGATGGAGTACTTCAACTTTTTAGACATTTCCTTTGATTATAATGACATATGTTAGTAAGGGCAGAGGTGGTCGACTTTAATGTTGCTGAATTCAATAGAAGAACACTTAAAATGACAGAAAGTGTCTCTGCTCTGTAGGTTAATGGGAGCATAATAGACCTCAATAAACCTATTTTCCTCTCCTTCCCATCAGCAAAGGCCAAGCTCACAAATGCAGCACATGATTCAAATGAGCAGGAGCTTGACTTAACCAAAGGTGGACAGGCTAAAATTGTCTCTGTTGTGCCATTGAAAAGCTAGGGTACTCATGATTTTTTTAAATGTTGAAAGATTGCAGGATTGTTTCTAAAATGTTAAACTTGTTCTGTGGACAAACCTACAGGTAACTAAATTGTTGAAATATGATCTATTTTAGTAGCTATAAAATGCACTCTATTTAAAACTGTATTTCACAAAGTAATACTTCAAAATTAATCACCACAATTTTGTTGCAGCATTATAGCCCTAGTCCATAGAATAAGTCTCCTTGACAATAGTAAAGTGTGATTGCAGCCTGCTGATGATATTCTTCTACAAGTTTCACCTATCCAATCAAGGCAGATCCAGTCTCTGATAAGGTGAGCTCTAGCACAATGTAGAACCATGTCTTTTTCACCAGATGAAGAGTTTTTCCTTGTGAAGGTTGGAATGTAGTGATGATTTTGTAACTGCAATGGTCCTGCTGATTTTATGCTTTCCAGGGGAGTGCAATAATCATGTTGCAATGACATCTCTGTTTGCCATTGAAGGTTCACACCTAGGCCGCAGCTGTCTGACAGAAGACCAGAGCACAAAATATGCATGTTGGGATTTGGTGACAATGTAAAGTGCTAAAAATTGCCTGTCGGTTAATGCAGTAGGCCTGTCTACCTATAGAAACTGCAAATCAGAAAGAAAATTTGAGGAATTAATCTGAAAATATTTACACAAAGTCTGAAAGATACGGAAAATGTACCAGTAATATAAACTGTAAAATTTGCTCGTAAGTGGGGGTGTTTGTAACAAGAATGACTCATGAATGGTGAAAGAGAAGATGATACAGAAATTTACATTTCTGGGTACAACTGCATATTTCTATAAATAATAGATTAAAAAAAATAAAGAGGGACCTTTAAGAATCAGTTACATAGTTTTGCCTTTGTGAGGTTTTTATGTTTTGTTGGTTTGGGTTTTTTTGCAAATAGTTCCCCAATATGATCCTGTACACTTAAAATAATTAAAGACAAACCATGAAGTCTTACCAAATTTTCTAGTTGTATTTCCAGCAGCAGTTTCACGTAAACCTCATCAATAGAATGCTATTTTAATTAATATCTATTTTCTGGGGTTTTTTGTAACTATGTATGAAATTTGGATGACTTTATTAAAAAATCACTCCAATATTCATCCACAACATCTCTCTATTACATCTGCATGATCTCTGACCTCTTCTACTTTATGTATTATTTTTAATGTACTATAAAGTACTATTGGAATTTAGTACTTAAAAATCTTCATATTTGTGTTTGCACTGCCATTACTCTTGTAACTGACTTTTATAAATTGATGTTCTTTTGTAATCTATTTTTTCTTCATTATTCATAGCATGAGCAGAAGAGCTTCTATAAAAAACAGCATAACTGTGCCTAGTGTTCACACAATCACTGAAATGACATAGCAAAGGGAAGTGATGGATTCTCCCTGTCTTTAAATTTTCAGACCAAGATTTCATGTATCTTTGAAAGGAATTCATTAGTCAAAAAACAATACCAAGAGATTTATAGAACTGTGGTTTTGTACTATATAGTGACACGGTATAAATAATCAAATTATGTAAAAATTCTAGTATTCCCTGAAAAATGTCAAATAATCTTATATGAGAGAGTTTTAAAATAATATATATTTACACTAAAGATAATCTCTGTATAATTTTAATCATGATCATTAGTACATGCATAGCCTAATATTCTGATTTCAGAGATTATATGAAATTTTATATCTTAGAAAAAACCCTAACCAAAAAAGCCAACCAACAGGAACCAAAAAAACCCCAAATTAAAAAAACCAAAACCAACCCCAAACAATTACAATTTTCATTTCTAATACAAAAAGAGTAATAAAACCAAAGCCTCTATTTACTAACAACTATTTCTCCTCTACCCCTTGAAATCCAAGGAACAATTAACACTGCAGCAGTTAAAAATTATCCATTAATTAGAGCTGGAAGCAAGCACCCATGAAATACAGGTGATAACCATAAATCAGAGCAATTAGTCTGTCTAAAAAAGCAACATGATCATATCAGAAAGTCTCTACCACCTGCTCATTTAATCTTAGGCTGCAGAGCTGTTTCTGTTCTGAGGAGACAAATCTGTACGAGATGACGTGAAATTTTACATCTATGCATCCCTCAAGGTTATTCTTCGAAATAAATTCTCTGCAGCTAAGATTTTTAGCATTTAGTCATCTTGAAAACTGCCAGGAGTTCAAACAGGCATGGATAAATTAGGAAGAAATATAAATGAAATTAGGTAGGTCTTTGTAGGTTTGAGTGAAATAAGTTGATACAGTCCAAATCATACTTCCCAAAATCATTTCAATGGATATCAGTATTAAATGCTGTGATGAAATCTATTATAATCACTAGAAAGAATCAAGTGAAAGCTACAAAGTCTGCCATATTAATGCAAAAGAGAAAGAAAACAAGAAGATACCTTATTTTGACCTTCAATACTCCTGCAGGGACATGGAGAGAAACATAAATAGGTAACTAAAAACTAAAGGGGCAAAGTGACATATGTCATTTACCTCTTCACCCTAAGTGCTCTACCTATAATGGAAGGACAATTAGTGGTATGACTCAGATTCTATTAGCCCATAAATTTTATTAAACATTATTTCAGGTTTATTTCAGAGTAGTTAATTTTCTCAGGTCTCCTAAATAGTACTAACCTTAAGGAATATCAAAATATATCTCCACTTCCCAGGGAGAAAAAAAAAGAAAAGAGAAAAAAAGCATCACGGACAATCAGGAATTTCTCACCAAAAATGGAAAAAAAATACCTTGTCATGGAGGCCTTTAGGGTGAGCATTTATTATTTTAAGACAAAAGACAACACATGTTTATTTGGATAACTGTTTTTCTAATTAATAACCTTACTAATTTTCTTACTGTGATCTCACTAATATGTATGGGTTTCGCAGTAGTTCAGAGAAAAAAGAGATCACAAAAAGAGACCACAAACTTTTCTTTTTATAGCTCATGGCCATTAGTGCTTTCACTTCCTTCCAATCCTTAGCAAAGTAAGAATGATTGAAGAAAAACTTCTGTTGTGTGTAAGAAACCAGAAGGATACTGCAATCACTACTCATTAGAAGTGCTCTTAAATAAAAAATAAAAACAACACTGAGTGGTTTTTTTCCTCTCAGCAAGACTCCATGGCAACGATACTGCAGAATAACCACTGGCCAACACACTGCTAAGGCATTATTAGTCAGGGTTACTAGAAACTGTTCCTGAAAAGAATAAGAGATAATAAAAATATTCTAGATGGCGAAAATATCAAGTGTCGGTTACTCAAATTATTTAATCTCAAAAAAGATGTAAACATGAAAAAGTCAGTATGGTTTGGAAATAAACAGTAAATAATAATTGAGAAAAGCGGTGATTTGATGACCATTATTTTCTTCAGTCTCCCTATAAAGTGGGACACAACTGCAGCTAAATATGCCTCCTTCTACAACCATAATCCAGTTTTCAAATGTAAAATTACAACTGAAATAATCCTTTTTTATTTTTATGAGACCAACTGTTTCTTTCAGTTACCTCTGTTCAATCGCTGTAGAATGACAAGTCATTGCTAGTAATGAGATTCCTTTTTTTGACCCCAAAATGAACAAAAGCTGAAAGTCATCTACCAGAAGATCAAAAATACTCAACTATTCTTCAGTTGGAAAACAAAAATATAAATGTAGGGAATACAGTCAAACTAAAATTATACAATTTCGTAAGGTTTGCTTTATTAATAAATCATATACAAGAATATAATGTCATGTCACATGCTTTACAAGCATGTTACTTAGCAAAAGCTTTTCAGATTAGGCACTTTGAAATCACAGTAAAGAAATGGGATCTGTGAATACAAAAGGCCAATAAAGAGAGACAGAGAATTCTAAATAATGGGTTTCTTCTGCTTTTTTTTTTCTTCTTCTGGGAATGAGCCTGAACATTTATGTTTTTATGCTATGCAGAGACCTTACAAAAAGCTGGAAATCCATCTTACATAATCATCTGTAACTTAGGTCAAGTACTGCTCAGTAAACATCCACAGAATTGCATATGACAGGAAATCTTTCATAATGGCTTCTTCACTTCTAAACTGCCCATTCTTTAATGCTGAAGTACCATAGCTGAATTAATATTCAGCTGAAATTGGAAATGTGTCATTAATTCTTTTCTATAAAACTTAATTTTATTTTGGGAGGAATTGAGTAGATAAACCCAGATTTGGAAGTTCATACTTTAAATTGAAGAAAAAGGTATAATTAGAGATTAGTTCAGAAAAAGCAATGTAGTTCTGTTATATTTCCCCCACATTCCAAGTGCTAGAAGGTACTTCAGTATTAGTAGTGTCATCAGTACACATGATGCCGTTCAGTAGTTGATTGCTTGTTGTGCCATACAAATAATAGCTCACTACATGCAGCAATCAGAGTCTCAAAGTGATATAATTTAGTACAGTAAAACTCAAATTATGTGTTCCTTTTCAGGAGAAGAGAACACAATGCAACCTGAGTATTGTGGCTTGCATAGCATATAGTAACACAATACACTTGATTCTCTTTTACAGCTACACATTGTACTTCTACTTACCACTGAGAAAACAGAGGTATCAAATGCTGCCAGACCATAAGTGTAGCTTTTTACAACTACTTTGTAAGAAAAATTACTACATCGGGTGCAATCGTGGATAATCAAGTTCATGATTACTTTTCTTTGCAGGACATTATTGTCAGAAGTGAGCAGTTATTCAGGGTATAGTTTCAGGATAAATTTCAGCCAGAGAGAAAGCAGTTTAAGAAGCTCCTCTGAAATGGAGGCAGCCTTCTGAACTGAACCAAAACGGTTATTTTCAGGGCAAGCCTTCACTGCACCAACACATAAATGTAAGAAAGGTTAGCAAAAGGAACCTCATTACTGGTTTTCCTCCAGTCATGTCAGCTCTCTGGTTTACATCACAGTCCCACATCAATATTAGCTGGAACAATGTAGGAAGAAGCAAACAAGTGTGGAAACCGAAACTGAAGAAGAAGGAGAAATGTTCATACTGAAAAAGGTTTGTTCTCTGCTGAGCTCCAAAATTATTGACATACACAAATCAGGATCAGCAGAAAAACTCAGGTAAGTGTCCTTGTGAATGAGGATCTCAACTTTTTCCTAGCAGAATCCTTTTAGCATTTAAAGACACTTTCCTGAGAAAAAGGATGCTGTAAAATATTAAAGTTATATGTCTAATATAAGAATTTGGTGCAACAAAGCAGGTGTATCCAAAACCAAGATAGTCCATAATTCTCACTATACAAAATCAGGCACATCATTACATAAAACAAATAAGATAACTAGTGAAAAACTATTGATTTTGTATAGTTTTCAAAGACTAAATCTAAAGTTGCAGAGTACTACTATAAAAATACAAATACCATCAATTTCTGTCTATACCACATTCTATGGACAGTCACTTTGTTTCCAAAAAATACATACAATCCAAAGATAGAGATAATACAAACAGATAATTTATTTCTAAATTAATTGTTCTTAAGATTATCATGCAATATTCACCTCCCAACCATTTTTTCCATCGGCAATAATCGTACAAAATATCATTGCATTTAGAAGTCCTTAGCTTTTCTCACAGCTAGCTTATGCTATTTATAGGAACCAACACTTTGTGTTTCAATGTCTAAGACCCTTTCCTGACAAGATGACATAAAGTGAGGAAATGGTGTTAATTTTCTTTCTTTGTTTTTTTTTTCCTTTTTGTCAATAGAAAATATTAATAAGATAGGATTAGAAAACAAAATTAGTAGTGAAGTATCCTTGTAATTTAAGTTATAATATTAATTTTATACCTTTTGCACCTTCTTTCACACACATAAATATGGGAAACCACATAAATTAAACACATAACAGCATGGACAAAAAGCCTGACTAGTTGTCTAAACCATTGTGAAAGTGTATTACAAATCTTTGATAGAAAAGTGAGTTTTTTCTCAAGAAAAAAGCCCTACACTGTCATACATCATTTGTAACTGTTTGAATGAAGCTTATTCCTGTATGGAAATCTGACACCAACTGTGTATTAAATAAATTATTGAAATAAATAAAAGAGCAAACAGGAATTAAACACACACAAAATTGCTGTCTGTACATGTAAACATATATATGTCTGAGGACATGTATGTTTTAAGAAAATAAAGCCAACATAAAAGCAAAATAAAACAAAGTAATAACAGCAAGAAGAGCAACAAAAAATGACAACTCCAAAACCCAGAAAATCTTTTCACATTATGATTTTCCTTTTGGAAGATGGTACCCCCTATTTTGCAGAATTTTGACCTGCACCAAGCACCAAAAATGATATCCTGGAAATTTTCAAGTTTTCTCCACCTAATTTTTCCAAAGAGATTTTAGAAGCCTCATGTCTGAATTATTTGTTAAGTGTACTATTTTTCATATTTAAAAATTAATCTGAAAATTAGTTGACTGTTTAAGCTATTTTCTGGAGATAAAATTCTCACTAGAGGCTCTAAGGAATGCTTCTGCTCATATGGAATGCTTCTGCTCATATGGAATGCTTCTGCAAAGCCTGCTATCATGAAGGAGAGAAGAAAATACATTTAGAAGTACTGCTTTGATTAGTACAGAATATAAGCAACACATACCAAAAATTTTGAAGTTAAGTGTAAAAGGATAAGTGATATAACCTAAACAGCAAAAAAAAAAAATAAAACTTTAAAATTGCTGTTAACCAAGAAACTTATAATGGGTTATTTTGATTTATGGTCTCTATTTTCATTTTACAAAAGTAATCTATAATAATACAAACACAAAGCTTTGCCTCTGCTTTATTAAGTAGTATGTGTAACATTTCTTGACTTTAAAAATGGAAAAAATCCCCAATATTTGGTTAATGTAGCAGATCGTTTACTTAAGACTAGCACAAGGTGAAATTTAAATGACTTTCAAGTAGGGAGATACAGTACTATTGCTTCTCCACTCTATTTGGTTTTGTCTTGAGTATTCTGATGTTGAAAATTCTAGTGGAGAGGTATAACTGCTAGCATTATAAATATGACATAATACAGCTATTACTTTCTAACCTTTAGATAGGCAAAGTGATAATTTCAAATAGATTCTATCAAAATAAATGAATGTGACTTTGTATTGACTAAAGTCTTTGAGCTGAGTGTACAGAACAGTTCAATGTTTACTTTGAGAGTTTAGGTTTATTTGATTGTGTAAAGAATATGCTACACGCATAAATTATGCTTTCCAGGTGGAAAGAATGGCTGAAGATTATTTGTTCACTCTGGTTTAAGAAGGCATTTTTATTCCAGAAACTGCTGATCTCTCAGTGGGGCAATTGTGTGAATACTTTTAAGAAAAGGTTCCATCAGGCTTGCTGTGATGCCTACTCACTGGAGAGAGCTAGGCAGAAAAAGCCTGTGGCCCTAAATATAAGAGGTGCTGTCTAGCACAAACCCAGAGAAGAAAATAGAAAGGACCAAAATGCTCTCTCACAAACTAGCGCACAAAAATGTCAAGGTAGCACAGTTCAGTTGCTCAAAAGAAACGAAAAAATCCTAAGCTATATAAAAGAAAGAAGAAACTTACTGTTAGGAACTATGTAGGCTGCCAATCTCATCACTATTTACCTCTGTAATATGTAATCAGTACCTGAACTCAAAATGTTATTTGTCACAAACCTCGTATAATCATGAGTTTGTAAAGACTGTTAAACTTTGGGGATATATGTAATTGCCAAATGAGAGACACCAGTATAGTATATTCATAAATCTTGAACATGTCTTTATAAAGCCAGTGGTGACTTAATTTCATGCACTTCACAAAGGGTAAAACCAGAAGGTGCATAACTTTGACACAGTTAAACTTTAGGTTTTCCAAAATGAATTAAAATAGCAAATATGGTCAGGGAAAGGGAAAGATATTGAAGGAAAACTAAAACATAGGTTTAGAGAGCATTTCTGGAATTCTCTGCTCATTAATAGTTTCTAGTTGTTGAAAAAAATACCTTTTGTATACAGAAATATTTTCATTTGTGTGTGGGTTTTTTGTTTATTTTCTAATTAAAAAGAAAAAAAAAAAAAAACTCCAAACCTTTCAAACTGAGAAACTTGTGAAATAATAACACACTGTTTTCAAAATTAAAACCAAAGCAAATATGGTTGGGGCTATTGAAAATGGATGGAGAATCCTACTTACAGAGCATGCTGAGAAGGTAGTTATTAGGTATCTTCTTTTCAGCTGTCTTCACTGACCAGACCAGTCCCCAGGAATCTCTGGTCCAGGAAACCAGAGTAAAGAAATGTTGGAAAGAAGACTTTCCCTTGGTCCAGGGGGATTGGGTTAGAGTCAGGAAAACTTGGCATCCAAACTTGGCATCCAAAATCTGTGGGGCCTGGTGGGAGGGATGGGGATGCTGAGCAGGATGGCATACATGTGCTTCTCTTTGAACGGTTGTGGCTATCAGGAGAGGTGCCTGAAGGCTGGAAGATAGCAAATGTTACCCTGGTCTTCCAAAAGGGCATGAAGGATCCAGAAAACTACTGGCCAGTCAGCCTTACATCAATCCATGGAAATGTAATAAAGTGCATCTTTGTGAAAGTCAAATCTATCTATCTTTTATGATGAGAAGATGATCTGGAGTAGTCAGCATGGATTCAGTAAATGTAAGTAACGTTTGAACAACCTGATTGTCTTCCATGCAGCAACTACCTGGATAGAAGATGGGAGAGCAGTGGATAATGTCTATCTCAACTTCAGGAAGGCTTTCGACACTGTCTCTCACAACATCCTCACAAGCAAACTCAGGAAGTGTGGATGAGGTGAATGGACAGAGAGGTGGATTAAGAATGAACTGAATGGCAGATCCCAGGGGGTGCAACCAGCAGTGTAGGGTCTGGCTGGAGGCCTTTCAGTGGTGGTGTCCCCAAGGTTCAATTCTGATCAAGAATTGCTTAACTTGTTCATCAATAATTTGGATGAAGGGGCAGATATCTCCTCAGCAAGTCTGCCATCCCAGAGCCAGCAGTGTGTCCTGGTGGCCAAGCAGATCATTGGTACCCTGGGGTGCATTAAGAAAAGCATGGCCAGGAGGTTCAGGGATGTGATCCTGCCCTTCTACTCAGCCCTGCTGAGGCCACATCTGGACTTCTGTGTCGACCAGAAGTTCTGGACTCCTCAATACCAAAGAGACATGGAGCTCCTGGATCTAGTCTAGCAGAAGACAACAAAGATGATTAAGGGACCTGGACCATGTTGTCTTATGAGGAAAGGCTGGTAGAGTTGAGTCAGCCTCAAGAAGAGAAAATGAGAGGGGTCCTTATCATTGTGTGTAAGTACCTGAAATGAGGGTGCCAAGAGGATGGATCCAGGCTCTGCTCAGTGATTTCAAGCAACAGAACAAGAGGCAATGGGCAGAAACTGATATAAAGAAAGTTCCACCTGATTACCAGGAAGAACTTTACTGTGTGGCAGTATTTTACTTTCCTATGATAACCTGCTGTGCTCTCTTTCAACCTGATCCATTCTGTGACTCTGTAGTATGACACAAAAATGGTTTATTAAAAAAAAAAAATTAAACTGGGCCAAAATTAGATGGTATTATTTACTGCTAAATTATTGTCCTTTTTTTGTTTGTGAAAATCACATTCTTATTGACTTCAGAGATAGTAGTAGCAGTCAAAAATTTACATTTCATTGAGATCTTATAGTTAATGAAAATTTTAATGCTTTCTACTGATGAAAAGTCCCCATTTTTTTCTGCAAGGTAATTCCTATTAATATTTGTGAAAGTTCACAGTTTAACAGAATTATTCCTCTGTAGTAGCACAGAACTCAGTATTTGACATTTAGCTGGCTGCTGAAGAGACAAACTATAAATTTGAGTAGAATAATTTCATAATAATTTATACTTTTTTCCCATTTACCAGAGAAACCAAATTAATAAATGGAAATAACATGAGTTCATGAGACTATTGATTTTTCTAGACTGGAATAGTGAATACAGGAAATTTCACTTGTGACAACACATAGAGATACCTCAGAGAAGCCTTTTGCTAGGAATAAAAATGGTGGGTGAAATTTTGGCTAAAAGAATAAATTCCAACAGAACAAATGTTGTCATTTCAGTGTGACTATTTCACACTGGAAAAAGTCCTAACAAATGATAATTAGGATAGTATTTCACTGGGGACATAAAGTGGCCAGTTTCTTATATAGAACCATACTTCAGAATCTGTATTTTTCTAAGTTTTTTCTTATCCTGAAGTCCAGTTCTGTGTTCAGTAGTACAGTAGGGAGCAAAATGTTTTTCAAGATATTTCATTAGGAGATGTGAGGGCAGTGTCTATTACTAACACTCTCAGAACTCACAACATTGCCAACACTCAGAAGACCAAATTATGGCATTCCTTTAGTCTAGATACCTGTCATCAGAGCTTGCCACAAAAAATCAAATACTTCACTTTCATGTGCACACTGAACAAATATCACCAGCATAAATCTGAATAATATGGTCATTAATGTCCTTTTAATGAATTACAGTACAAAAACACAGTTGAAAAGAGCTGTGTATTATTGTAAACTGTTTGTCCATACTTTAAACCATAGTTGCATTGTCTCCAAAGCATCTAAAGCATCTGGAAAGGATATTTTAACAAACTTGAAAAAATAATCTTACCAAATATTATATTAGAAGAATGTAAGGAATCAATACATGGCTTTTCAGCAGCTGTCAAAAACATGAGAGCTAAGAATGAAGTACCCAAAATAGCTATAGAGGACTGAATCCATGGGTACATTTCTCTTTTGGACATGTGAGACAATATTTTGGTGGTGGTGGTGGTTTTGATTTTTTTTGTTTGTTTGGTTGGCTTTTCTGTTTGTTTGGTTCGTTGGTTTTTCTTTTTCTTTAACTTAGTTTCCCCCCCTGTAAACTATAACCAAAATTCACAGAATTATTGTTGATTTGGATTTGAAGCAATAATTTAGAGATATAGCTCTTCTTTCATAGATGTTCTTGCTGATAGGGTTGTTGGTGTTCTTGTTACCTCTCCTTTCTATATGAGAACACTCAATATTTTCCCTGAATAGAAATAATTTGAATTAGTGTTTAAGAAAGTGAATCAATGTACTTCCCTTGTTAGCTCATTAATTATAACACTTCTGAAAACTGGTCTTGTCAGCAAATCAGCTTCAGAAGTCTTGCACTTGAAGACAAATAAGATCTCTAGTCACCATGGAACCAATATGAAAGATTTTACATTGCCATTCACTTCTGCTCAAGAGATGATGCATGACACATGTAGAAATGGATTATTTCTGAGCTTTCTAATTCCTAACAAGTACATTGTAGAGGAAAACTTATTGATTCAGATATATAAAATATTGGAAACTAATCCTAACTCATTATGCTATAGCAGCACCAGTCTGCTTGTATAGAATATAAATTGCTGAGGGTTGCTGAATGAGTACTTCTCTCAGTTCTATCAACACATTTAGGTGAATCCCATCCAGAGCTGTTGACTCACATTTGTCTAAGTGGTGTAGCAGGCCATGGACCGTTTTCCCAAGGATTACTGGCGTTTCATCCTGCCCATTATCCCTGTCTTCCAGCTCAGGGGTCTGGGTACACCCGGAACAACTCATGTGACTATTAAAGACCAGGGCAAAAAAGCATTTAGTACCCCAGTCTTTTCCACATGCTTTGTCAGTATGCTTCACTCCAGATCAAATAATGGATGGAGACTTTCTTTAGCCCTTATTTTGTTATAGAATTATAGAAGCAGTTTTGATTATCTTTCACAACAGTTATATGAAGTTACAGTTAGGGTTATATATATGAAGTTTTAGTTAGGGTTTAGCACTTCTAACTTGCTCCTTGTATAATCTCATACTTGTTGTCCTCCTGAATTACCTGCCACTTCCTCCAAAGGTCATACACTCATTTTCTCCCCTGAGTTCCAGGCAAAGCTCTCTGTTAGACCCAGGCTACTCTTCCTCCCAGCTAACTCGTCTTTTGGCACATGGGGATGGCCTTCTCCTGCATCTTTAGGAATTATTTCTTGAAAAATGGCCTTTCTGGACTCAGGAGTGCCTCACAAATGATTCTGTCAGCCAGTATGCTAAGCAGGCTAAAGTCTGCTCTCTGAGAGTCTAAGGTGGCAGCAGACTATACCCATGATGCACACCCTGCCATCTGTATTATATTGTTCTAGATGGAAATACATGTGGCCAGTTAAGACTATTCTGTACAATGCAAGATCATCTTTATACAGGAATCGATGATTTGACATTTCAGGATCCTTTTCTTCAGTTTGTTTCTAGCTGCTTCTATGTAAGTAAAAAGAAAGAAAATATATCACTTAGGTATAGCAAATGGATGTGCTTAGTGAAAAGCACTTTCATATTTTGCAACACTTTCAAAAGGCAAAAATGCAACTAGCATCCTGAGTAAAGAACGAACCTCCAAACACAACATATATACAAACAGTTTAATTATATAGTGTCAATCAAGCTGAGATTCATATTATATGAAAGGTAAGTTTTAAAATGCAAGTCTCAAAAAATTTCCAAGATTTATTTTTCCAAAGGCTGGACTTCACTGCCTCTGGTAACTATTATAATTGATGTGGATATTCTGTTCTAACAGTATGTTGTATACAATATTCAAAAATTAAAATGCTCAGACATATTATTTATAGGATTTATAGAAAGCATTTTACTATTTTTAGAATGTTCTAGTAAAATATGTATTTCTCATAACTATTTGATTGTTATTTTGCTGATTTTATATGTATCTTATAAAATGCCTATACACATGATTGTTTTATGTAAAAAATTGCTAGTTTTCTGATTCTGTATATTATGTGTGTCTAACATAATATTTAGACATAGACATAATATATAGACATATATTCATATATATGTATACTTATATAAAAATAAAAATAATTTGCATATATATTGAGCAATGCTTTTAGCTGAAGGAGGAATGGGGACACTATAGGAGTGTGCAGCTTTTGATAGATAATTACATATAAGCGAAAAGTTCCCCTTTATTTGGATAGAAAGTAGGTACAATTATGCAAAAATCTTTTGGTTTTGCAAGCAACAGAAAATCTAGTAGATAATTAGGAGAACAAGATTGTTTGCATTACAGTGGGAGGAAACAATTATTGTTACAATGATGAACCATTTCTTTTGGATTACCAGATGTTTCATTTATAAGAAAGAGATGAGAACACATGAACTTCTTGATATTGTAATTTTTAACACTCCCAGAGAAGAATGTATATATTCCAGGATACACACAAAAAGCCCCAAAGCTATTGGCAGGAACACCCATTTGTTGAAGAGTGAAAGGTTTGGGTTTGTTTGGTTTGGATTTGAGTTTTTCCTGTAGATGAATCTTCAGTTGTCATAGAAAGCTTCACAAAATGCAGCTTTACGAAGACAGAATGAAGAAAGAATTCTCATTTATTCTGAATTTCAGTATTTCTTTCAGACTGTGCAATTCTATGAAATTAATATCTTCCACAAACATATTAATTTTAAGCTTTGTGTAAAATTTAGGTAGTGATAAGGAACAGACAGTGATGAAAATTAATTAATGGCAGTTTGAAAATGCATTCTGAGACAAAAGGATATCTTCCCTGTTCCAGGAAGAGGTGTTATAATCCAGATTCCACATAAGGCAAATTCAATGAAACCTATTAAAATCCCAAACCTTGTATTTAGTAATTTCCTACTAGCTGTGATCAATGGAATTTAGCTATATTAGCCTATAAAACACAGCACACACAAAAGGGATCTAGACAACTTTATAGTAACATGTATTAATATAAAAAAATAATTCAAGTTGGGTAAAATATCAGAAATGTTACAATTCCATTTAGGTTTGTTATTCATCTAGTGAAATTGTATGTGATAATACATAGAAATGCTAGAGCTAGGCAATGCATCAGGTCCTTAAGCTGCTTTATGTTATGTGGATGTCTGTCTTGGAGGGCTATATTCACACTTGGTGGATGTAACTTTTGTATCTGCGCAGTCCTGGACTTCAGAATCTTTATCTCTATTTGTCAGCTTAGAGTCCACCAATGCAAAAAATCAGAAATAAGCATTGACTGTTTCATCACAGCACACACTTGAGAGCTGATTTTATGAACTTTAAGCACCAGGAATCAAGTATTGGCAGTACAGCAACATCACTATAATCCGGTTGTGACAGAAGAGCTGAGTCTCAAATCCTCTCAAATTTGCTAGATCTGCAAATATGAATGAGCAAAACAGAGGTCAAAATACTGCATAAATTCTGTTTCCTTTTACTGAAGATCCAAAAGCATTTTTTACTCAAAGGGTAGGACTGAGATATTCAGTATGTAATTAAGTAGTGTGTTATAGATCTATATTACTTTTACTAATAGAACAAAGGAAGAATAATTCACATTTCTGTGATGAGAAATTTCAGAGGGTTTTGAAGCACAAAACCAGCAGGTGGTACACACCAAAATGTGAATGTGAAGCCACAGGCTTCTATGTTGGCTCTGATTAAGATCTTGAGAATGATGAAACAATAAAATAAGTACAACCTTTGAATGACCCCAAGTACAGTGATACATTTCACTTGCATTTAATTCATATATACTTGACATTTTCACTAGCTCAAAAAAATCATAGTATCTTCAGTCATTAGCTTAAACAGAGTTAGACATCTAGTGTCTGGACTACTTAGGACTGATAGTAATAGACTGCACTAAGACATGTCCTTTTAGGGCATAGTTATCTCAGCACTTCCTCTAGTAGCAAAACTGATTCAAGGAACTTCTTTTTGTGCCTACCCAGAGATAAATATTCCTGCCTCTATGACATGATTAATGTCCTCCATCTACTGTGCTGACACAAGTGTTTTTGAATCATTGGACAAACAGATTTACATAAATTATGTTATTCACAAGAAATGGGACATACCTGCTGTCAGAACTTCCACTAACCAAAATAGTTATTGTCTACACAATCTTGGTGGAACAAGAAGACTTCCTAAAATTTGAATAACAACAGCTTTGAAATTCTTAACTGAATGGCTTCCTCAGGAAAGAAGGGGGGAGAGGATACAGGAGCTAAAAGAAAAGGCCAAATTAAGTGACACACACTAGAGGCTAAGGCCCATGCTGAAAGTTCACAGTTTCCTTCACTGCAGCATTGTTGACTTGTTGGTCCTTGAAAATTCTCTATACTATGACTGGAAATAGGTACCAAGATTACACCTGAAATATGTCTGGAATTGTGCATCACAAGTATCTTGCTGTATAGCTGTTTACCATTTGCAGGTACACATTCTGATCCAGATCGGAATCCTGAGTGCTGTGCCAAGCACACTACAGCTGAGGCCTTCATGGGCCTTG
Organism: Ammospiza nelsoni; assembly: GCF_027579445.1. Lineage (NCBI taxonomy): Eukaryota > Metazoa > Chordata > Aves > Passeriformes > Passerellidae > Ammospiza > Ammospiza nelsoni. The sequence continues at coordinate 40,188,460 of NC_080669.1, read as the reverse complement.
CCAGTTTTGCGTAGGCTGTGCAGGATGTGAAAAAGGTTAACCACAGTCGCCCATTTAGAAACCTCGCAGGCATAATGAAAAGAAGTCCATACCAGAGGGCCAGCAGTTGAGCTGCTTTTCAGGAAGCCAACTGCCCAGGAGCTTTCATTTCCTAGAGCTATTTATCTCAGCAGAAAAATGAAAAACACAAAGGAACCATATATAATATTGACTGATACTGTAAACTCAGATGTTCATTCCCAAATCATCCATTACAAAGAGACATCAGAGAGATGGAAATTAAAAAACAACTCTTGTTGTTGAGGGTTGTCTTGGTCTCTTTTTTTTGTTATCTCTCTTTTTTTTTCTCCTTCTTTTCCTTATCCCAGTTTATTTCAATGCTCCATTTTTAGTATTTTTCTTAATGATTTTCTGACTAAACAAACTCCTTAATCCAAACAAAATCTCAAAAGCACAGAACCTGTCAGTGTAAAATTTCCTGAGGCTCCAGCTAGCTAGAGGCAGAAACATCTTGCAGCAACTTTTATGAGTGTATGCTGCATATAAAATGGCGTTTATATTTCTGAATAAAATGGGCTATAATGGAGGAGAAATCTTAAAGTGGAAGAACATGTCGATAATCTTCAGAATTATTGTACTGAATTTTGGTATTGACTTTTAAAGTACTACAGTTCTACTCCTTGCTTCTGTGATTACTGTTTACTTAGAATCACATAAATGAAAGGTAAATATTTTTGAATTTTTTGTAATAAGAGTTCCAGGAGGGCAAGCCTTCACTTGCTACAGTATAAGAAGTTAACAACACAGTTGAGTGCCACCATCTCTTTTATCAAGAATATGGACACTTATTTTAAATATATTATTTTCTTGTAGATTTTCTTGGTTTTGTGTTGTTTCCTTGAGACAGCTTTCTTAAACACCTGCTGTAAGTGTGTTTATATAAAAAGTAGCGTAAGACCATACCTGTTTAACTGGAACCTTCTAACTGGAAGTAGATCCAATCTAAGAGGTCAGTGACTCATTTTTATTTTTAGCAATTTTTTTTCAGCTCCCTTCCATTCCAGGTGATTATATCTACCTCAGTTGTGTCAAATCAATTACTTTACTACTTTTGGGGCTTTTTGTGATTTTAGTTTAGTAGTGTTTTCTATGTTCTTGGTTTTTAACATTGCACAAAATTACCTCCAGTTTTTTTTTTAACTTAATAAAATAAAATATACATTTAAAGAACATAAATGGAAAAAAGGGTGCATCTATCTAAAGACATCTCATTACAGACTGATAAACAAGCAACTCAGAGTTCAAAGCTGATTCACAAAAGCTGCTGGTGAGATGAAAGTGAAACATTGTGGAGAATATACTATTAAAAAATTGTTGTTATTTCTGTACCATTTTTTTTGTTATCATTCCTAATACAGAATATCACCATATAATATCTTAATCCAAAAGACAAAAGTGTTCTGAACAGCCTAACAAGTGATGAAATGTGCCCTGGCAGCCAGGAGGACCAGTAATATCCTGCGGTGCATCACGCACAGCATCACCAGCCAGTCAATTTCTCTCTGTGATGTAAGAAATGAGTGTTTTAATACATGGTAAACAATTAGAATTATCAGGTTTTTGCCATGTTTCTGCCCTCCAGCTGGGAGATGGTAACCACAGTAATGCCTCAATAGACAAGGGCGAATTTATGTGATAAGATCAGTTGGACTGGGGGACAAACAAAAGATAAATCAGTCATTTGTGATAGTTAGTGAAAATATGCCAAAAATAATTACATGCTGCACAGTACAACACATCAATAGCGGTTATGAATGTAAGTATTTCTGAGATTATGCATATTCTTTTTCCATCACCCATACGTAACACATATGTACAAACGAGATACAGAAAGTCTAACCAGACAGAACCAATCATGATTTTCCTGTCAACAGCACTAAGAGATAAAACAAAAAGCAGAAATATACATGAGAACAATTAAAAGTGGACCAGAGTCGGCAAGACCAAAATCCTTCTGGGAGCCTTTAGCTGCCAAAAATGCCCTCTTCATTACTTTGAAGAGTGTGAATATAGTCTTCAGGCTAACACCAGTGAAAAAAGGTCATAATCACTTTTTTAAATTCCAAAATATATCTCCCAACCTAGTGGATACAGTACCGGTGTGCTTGTGCACCCTTTTACACTCAGAAGAGTCTGAAGACATTGCTGTGGACGTGAGTTTTCAGAGAGTTCTCAAAAAGTATTGCATTTTGTCTCATGCAAGAAATAATCTTATTAAATCTTCCTGCCTGCGTAAGCTGTAAAAACATTAATTCATTTTACCTTTCAAAATAAAATTTTAATTTCTTAGCCAATCCTTTATTCAGTGAAAATTTCCTCCTCTTCCTATAGTAACCAAGTTTGTACCTTTTATTTCTGAAAGATTGCCTTCATGCCAGTGCAAATATTTACATACAAAAACGATAGAAAATAATCTAAGTAGAACAGAACTTTTGGAGTTTATTGCTCTTGAATTACATCAAGGAGGAAGTAAGCCAGCACTTTGACATGAAAATGGGCACTTGACCATCTTCGGCTTTCTTCCAGGAGTGCTGTTATACATGCTCCTCCACTCCAAAGGAGGAGGACAAAGTTGGTCAGGGATAATGTTCACTTTCACCTTGTGAGTGGCTACATTCAGTTATTGCACAAAGTGCTCTGGTATTACAATGCCTTTGAAGTAGATCTTCAAATTCTGACTGATACAGAAACAGGGTTCCTGCCTGCATCTTTTTCAGCAATGCTATTTCTAAGGGACTGAATTATCTATCTACTCATTTTAAGGAGGCATTCTAGAACAAAACTAGGATTCATGTTTTCACAACTGAATAACCTGACCTAAAAGATGCATAAACTCAGGCTGGCCTAATAACTTATGAGCACTAAAACATATTATGACTTTTAATGCAATTACAATGCAATTACAGAAGACTTTTTAAAACTATTGCTTTCCTTTAAGTGGCACAGCAAAACCTTTATCATATCAAAGAAATCAATGAAAATGAAGTCAGTTAAATCAGGGTGAACCTTGCAAATATGGAAAGTAAAGGAAACCCATAGAAAGTTCATGTTTCCCTCAATTTCCATCTTGTTCTGTTATCCCAAATATATAGATTTTATATCCCAAATATATATATCTTTATATAGATTTAGTCCAGATATTTCTCCACCATAATAGCTTGAGCTGTATGAGCATAAACTAGTAGCAAATTCCAGAGAACCAGGGACTCATAGATTGGTTTATACTGGAAGGGATCTTAAAGACCATCTAAAGAAGTTTGATTTCTACTTTCAAACCCAAGATAAAAATCTAAGGTGAAAAAAATTTTTAAAAATTCTCATCATAGGAAGTAAAATATTTAGAAGCTATGCAACCTAATAAAAAGTTTAAAAGGTCCTTAGTATGGGGTGATATACAAACACACATTCAGACAATTTTTTAAACCCCTATAAAACTTTTGATGTACTATATCTTTCCTAGGACAACAACTGATTCTGGTTTTTAAAGCCTTCATTACATTGAATTTAAGAAAGAAGACAAAGTAGTATAACAACATATAAAGTGACAGAACACTTTATATGATGAAACTGAGATATCAGAAGTATTAATATTAGAGATAATATTTTGTATCAGCATATCTAATATGTACTTGTTAAGGTAATTTTTACATTCAGAGCATTCTTTCCATTCTATGTAATAATAAAATAAAATTTCTCACTCCTTGTCTGATTCTGATTTTACCTTTTATATAAAGCAAAGACTTTATTAAATTCTGATAGTCTTGTGCAAGCACAAAAATAATTAATTGTTTATTTCAATAAAACAGAAGGTTTTATTCAGACCTTAAACCTTGTAGTATAAACTGTGCAAACATAAAAGCAATGCAATCTGTAAATTATTTCCTGGGATAAAAATTCATACAGCAAAATATTGTATTGTGAAATTACTAAACCTGTGCATTATTTCTTGAATAATATTTAGTTTAATTTGCCTTTTTTGCCCCTGAGATGCACAGGCTTAGAAAACTGTAATGATTCTCATTGACATAATCAACAACCAAAAATTAATACATTAATCTCTATTCCTAATACTCTACATTTAATGCAATGATCTGGGTTTCTTTTGTGAAAGGTTCCCAGTGTGTTATATGGTCCCTGACATTTATTTCTTCCATATTTTATCACTAGATTATTATCTAATGTGGGCAATTTCCCATTGTAGTGCAATATTGCATCTAACACCTTTATTTTATTCTCAGAATTATTCACATTTTCTGCTCATTGTTCTCCTCTGAAAATTCTTAATATTGTGGCTGCTTGAAGAAATACAGCATATTACATCAACCACGAGATTTCCTTTACTGCTCTGAGAAATCTAATGTTGTAGCTCTTGGGCATTTGAGTCATTAAGGGAATTTTCATGTTCAGTGCCCTAAGACAGACTCAGCCTTGCATAATTCAAAACAACTTTACACCACTTACAATAAATGGTCCATGCAGGAATGTTTGCTTTTCTTATCTGTCCTTTCCCCCTCCTCACAGAAGATTTTTAAACCTTGTTTGAATTCTCTTTCCTCAATTAATGGTGAAAAAGTTAAAGTGACATCAGCTGATTATCAAAAAACAATGAAAAATTTTTAAAAACTGGAAAGTACGGAAAATTATATTTATCTGTCAGTGTTCTGCAAATAACTGATTTCCATGTTATCACCTTCATTCTCACAAACATTCAAGTGGGAAAGCCTCTTACACCAAGGGAAGTTCCCCCAAAATCGGTTTGGCAGGCCTAAATCAGAAGATTGTTCTTGATTATATTTATTTTAAAAATTCTGTTGAACTTTGTATTAGGATTTCTTGGAAGAGTTGAAATGAAAATTTTTGCCTGATTAGTAAGAGAAAAATATTCCTAAAAAGGCATTCAAAAAGGAATAAGGATATGAAACATCTCAAAGTCTGACCAAAACAGGAAATTAAATGCAGTAATAAAAGGCACAACATGAAGTATAGATTAGCTGAACTATGCATAGCTTTCAAAAAAAAATCAATAACAAATCAGATATTGTTTACATTTTAAAGAAATGAATGAATTAATGTTACTGCTCAGTAATGCTATTGGTCATAGCAATCCAGGGACTAGTATGCTTTTAAATAATGCTGAAGAATATAATTCAGCAAGCCTATTCCATATCTGACTGCATGTGGCTGTAAAGAAAACTCAGAAGTTAGACTTTCCTGTTGTTCACTCATTAAAGAGCTTTTTTTACACATTCTATTTCTTTAAATTTTACTTTGAAGTAGAACCAGTTTAAAGAAAAGAAAAATACTGCGGTTCAGAAATGAATGCAGCTATTAATTGAGCAAATAATATAACCACGTCCATTTTCCACTTTCATTTTCTTCCTCATGTTCACTTGGATCTCTAAGATTGATCTTTTTATATAAATGTCATGCACAAACTTTCACACTAACACAAGTGCTAGATCAGAAATCATGTTACAAAGGTTGCTGTAACTATAGATAAATTTGCAGACAACACTGAAAAACCTCCCCTAATTTACAGACTGAATTAAACAGACAAAACGTCTTATTAAATATTTTCTATTTTGTCTCTGAATTTTGATCTATCTCAAGCTCCTACACCTGAATTCCATCATTACTTTTAGGAGTAAAAAGGAGGGTATTTTCTAGATCTGAGCAATCCTTAACAAGGAAAAAAAAGGGAAATAAGAAGAAAAATAGGAAATTCCACACCAATTGGTGAATCATTAGATATAAGTAAGACTTGGAAATGTTCTAAAGTTCTTGGAGAAACACCTTGGAAAAACACAGTTGGATTTAGGATTTTTACACAGGTAGGGAAGACCATGCTTAATTACACAGCATGCTTTGAAATATTTCTGGTTTTATAGATAAGAGAATTTCTCCAGATTCTGTAAAGTTACTCTTTTAAGTGCATCTGAAAAAAATTCTTGCACAACAGTGAACCGTTAACACAAATCTTACAGCATGTAGGAAAATTAACAAAAAGAGCAAAAATATATCCTAGTGTATATTATGTACCATCATTCTCTTTGAATTCCCCCAACAGTATAAGATTATATAACATAAAAAAATAAACTGTGGAATCTTTTCCACTCAGTTCCTACCCTCCATTGTTGAATAGCTCAAAAGTGAAGATAATATTCTAGGAGGAACTTAAATTTTAAGTGGTGTCAAAAAAAACAAAATTCTCTTTTCGAGTAAAAAAAAAATTAAACAAATCTTCCATTTTATTAGCTATTTCTATAAGTAAGAGATGAATGTTCACATTCCGTTACATTGTCTCTTATTTCTGTATTTTATGGTGAATTTCTAGGCACAAAAATTTTCCTCCAGTCTTTATTTCTTCAAAGTCTTCTATGTTTCTGTAGACTATAAGAGAACTAAACCAACATGGTAATAACCTACATTTCATGTGTGCTTTTGTAGTATGGAGGGAAAGGCTGATGAGGGGTTGTCATGTTAAGGACATTTCCCTGCCCATCCATCCAGGAATTACTCTGGCACTGTGTCTCACACCCCTGAGCTGGGACTACTCCACTTGACAGCTACACCCCACTCCTCACACAGTCAGACTGGGTTTCCATAGCAGCTCAACCCCAGGTTTCCTATAGAAGAGTCTAAGTTGTCCAGATCCCTCAAATAATTTAATTATGGTAAAATAACAAAATAGCAGCTTGAGCTGGGTGCCTCCTGGGAGGCACTCTGAGAAAAGGAATCCCTGGGCTTTCATACCCTCAGTCTGTGCAATGGAGGCCTCGCTCTTCCAGCTGAGTGTCCAGTCACCTCAGCCTCTGCCATGTCTCTGAGTGTCCAGTCACCTGGATGGTGCCAGAAGTCCCTACACATCTTTTAGTGCAAAGGGTCAGCAGTTCACTGACCTCCTCTTGCCTGGAGCGCCCAGCCGCCAGAGCTGAACCTGGGGCCCAGTCAGCAGCTTGCAAACTGAGCTACCTGCACCAAATGTATTCTTCAGCAGCCCTCGAATGGTAATCTGAAATAGCCCTTAATATCCTGTTTCATATAATGTCAATCCAAATTAGGTTTCCCAGATTTGTACAGGATCCCAAATGGTAGTGGTTTATTCCTTAAATACAGATGTTATTGTTTCTGACAGATAAAATTTTGAAATAATTACATTTGGCCATAGGTCAGTAATTCTCTCCCTTTTATGCTTTAAGATCTACAGGTAGTCCTTTATAATGGTAAAAATTTTAATATTTCAACAATATTTCAAGTCCTTTGTATAAGATGAGTACTAGCATAGCCCTGTAAAATGCAGCAAAGTCATGATGCATCATTTTGCTAAGGTAGTTAGAATTATAAAACCTGCTTCATTGAAGTAGAATAGAAATTTACAAGAAAAAAAGAGAGTTTCCTGAGAGGTAAAAAATGCAATTATATTAATAATCACTATTTAAAAAACTAAAATAGTTTCTACCTGTAAGTCAAAACAAGTGTTTTTGGGTTTTTTTTTGATATTTCACTTTCCCCTCATTCCTCTAAAAGCTCAACTCCCTGAGAGGACGTTCTTCTGTACTTGCAAGTGTACTGCAGAGTTTCTTTGCCAGCAATGCTTATAATCAATGAAAAAAAAAGTGGTTTTAAGCCCCTAAGTAGAAACGGTCAGAAGCAGGACTAGCACAGAGGAATCCACCAGAAAAAGCATTCCAGTGGGCTGCTGGGTGAGAAGGATTTAACTGGAAAATTTAGCAGTGTGGAAATTTATGGGACTGATCTGCAGGTCTATGGTTCAGTAGAAAACAGATAAAAGCCTTGCTGAAAGGACACAAGTCTCATTTATCAAAGAGTCCTAGAGTGAATGACAAACAAGTAAAGAGGTGGACACACTCCTATTCAGCTGTCAGAGGGACCAGGTTCTGAGGACATTCTTATCTGCTCTGGGAAAATAAAAGTGGGCAAAAAAATCTGCTGACATCCTTTTCATTTAGTACCCAAGAGAATTGTGGTAAACCAGAGAGGATGGAAGATCCTTGTAAGTCTTCCCTTTCAGAAACTAAGAGAAAGAGAGAGCTTTTCAATTAAAAAATAAATAACATATAATCCTGGTTCTCAAAATACTAGACATCTTCTGAGAGCCTGAATTCTGATACTTTAAAGATTTTTTTTCCATTTTATTTTTTGCATTATCCTTATGTGAAGATGTACTGTTGAATTTAAAACATTCGCTACATACAAACAACATCAAAAGAACAGCAATTTAGAAGTATCTTTCTAATGACCCTCTTTCTGAACACCATTTTGTGTTTTATCCAAAATGCAGAATCTGCAAAGGTAGGATCTATATGTTTCACCTAGTAGTGGGGCTTCACAAAGAAACAATATCAGTTAAGTATCCCCCTCATATCTTAATTTTCACTTTTAAAATGAAATCCTAAACTGATTTTTTTTTTGTAAGATTATGTCTTACTAAACACAATATTTTGTGGTTTTGTAATATAATATGTATAGGTGGCCATTGAATCTTAGTATGTATTGTGTAGGTGGCCTTTGAGTCTCAGTAAAATATATGTATTGTATAAGTGGCCTTACCCGAATCCTAATTGTTCTAAATGGGCTGCAGCTGTGAGAAAAGTACCCAGAAGGTATGGGACTCTAGAAATATGATAACAACAATAAGATAACAACCAGTGGTGACCCTGACGTGGTGGAGATATGCAGCCTGAGAGCTGCGGCAGCCTGAGAGCTGTGGAGGAATGTGCAGCCTGAAGAGCTGTGGAAGATGAGGCAGCCTGAGAGCTGTGGAGGTTAAGGCAGCCAAGAGCTGTGAAGAAACATGGTCTTTGAGTTGAGGAGCTGTGACAGCCAGGAGCTGAGAAACATGGCCTTTGAGTCAAGGAGCTTTGAGTAATGGTGGGTTATATGTATTGTAATTGTATAATTGTTAAAAGAAAAGGGGGAAATATAGGTGGCCATTGAATCTTGGTATGTATTGTATAGGTGGCCTTTCAGCCTTAGTACAATATATGTATTGTATAAGTGGCCTATGAGTCTCAGTAAAATATATGTATTGTATAAGTGGCCTTGCCCCAATCCTAGTTGTGCTAAATGGGCTGCAGCTGTGATGTCCTTAATTGGGCAGCAGCTGTGGCTAGTGAAGATAACTGGGATAAAAGGAGGTGGGTTGGCTGGTCAGGGAGCGCCTTGGAGGAGCCCTGACAAAGAGGTGGGAGTGACACTGCTGTGAAGAGCTGCGTGTGAGAAAACCATCCAGAAGGTATGGGACTCTAGAAATATGATAACAACAATAAGATAGCAACAAATATGGTCTCTGTAGGACTAGATATTGATAAATAGAAATACTAGAAAATACCTGGTTTTTATTCATTCAGGGCAAAAAGAAATGTAAAGAAAAGTCCCATGACATTTAGTTCATGTTTTTAGTTCATTCGTTGATTCAAACTACATTTACACCTCTTTGTCTTTTCTTCCTCTCAAAAATTGCAGTAGTCTTTAGCTTTACTGGGATTTATTTCCCATAAGTAAATTCAAAGTAGGTACTTTAATGACAGAAATAGAAAAGGTTTTAATTTCCAAAACTTATTAAAAATCTGTCTCTAAAAAAAAAAAAATGAAAAAAATGTTTGAAGTTCAAATGAAAGACAATATCTGAATAAAACTAATCCCCAGGAGAATCCATGGCACCTGCCAGACTCTGTAAAGGTTTTATAAATGTTGTCTTCTGCAAAGTTGACTGCAAACATCATAAGGCTTTAGGTAAATATGTATACCAGCCGTTTTGTTTGAGCAGAAATATTGAGCTTCCTGCCATTATGATTATAAAATAGAGAAGATTATGTCATGGGTTTTTTTACTATTTGATTAGTGTTGTCTTTTTTTTTTCCTTGGGATTGAGTTTCAAATCACACACAGAATGAAGTGTTTGAAAATAGTCTTCCTTAGTAATACAAGACTGGCAAAACAAACCATTTAGAAGCCATTCACGAGTAAACATACAGAAACACTAATGCTGGAAAATAAAAAATTTTGCTGTCTGATCCACAATAACAGAATGACATGGAAAAATTCTCCACTACATGAAAATAATACTGTTTACATTGCATAATGTAAAATGTTTATCTCTTTGGCAGAGGCAAAATACCACATTTTGTGTGTCTCATTGTGTTAATTTGATAACTGTATCAAATTAATTTTATCTGATGATTATTTCAAGCATTGTGCTCTTAGTACTTCCGTCTTTTTTAAAACAACACCAGAATAATAAAAAAACTTATAAAAAAATCTGCAAAACAGCACAGAACTTAAAATAAGCATATTTATCTTCTAAATCTACTAAAGCATATGCTATGATACTTATGCAAACATCATCACCAAGAGAGAACTTTTACACTTACTTCACTTTGCCTTCTTCCTGTTGCTGCCATATTACAGATTGAAACACTACTGTTTGGATAATAACTATATTGTCTTACTTTTCTTAATACATTACTAATTATTTATCCTTTAATGTGCTTTGAACATGGAGACTCAGCTGCAGGCCTTCAAGTATGTCAGGGAAAGATTTTTATCCAGATGAAAGCATTTGAATTTTTCATCTGACCTCCTCATATCCAAACTTCAGAGATATTTCCATCAGTGTAAAATTTACGGAATTGGAGTTTTGGTCCTAACTAACAACAGGAAATGTCAGAGCACATTTCAGTAACCATGTTCTGAATATTAAGAATAGAGTGAGCGAAGAGTAGTAACTTTTGCTGCAGACAAGCACCTGACCGCTGGCCTCAAGGACCAAACAATGCTGCAACATCTCTCTGTTCCAGACATGACACGGAAGCCATCTGAGGGAAGCTACTCTACCTCTCATTTACTGACCTCAGACATGAATTATGTACAAGAGGAAAAAAATTTTTTGTCCTGGTTTTTCTCTACATCTGTCTTGACACTATAGGAATGAAAATGGTAATTGCATTAAATGCTGATAGTTTCAGTTTGTTAATTCAGAAATTTACTTTTAGTGCCAACAGTTGATCCACACTGAATTACACATTACTGCCATCCCACTATCAATCCTCTGCAATGTGGTAAGGTAAATAATGAAACAATTAACAGAAACTCTGTGAAGCCATCATAACTGTAAAAGCTGAGATTAATCTTGTACCCAAGCTTATAACTTTGACTTAAATTGCAAAACTGAGAAAGATCAAACCCAAATGTATTACTTTTTTCTTATTTTTACAGAATGATTGGGTGATAAAGTCTGCAAAGTGAAAACAGCCCTTCGAGAAAGAGGCCTAAGACATTTGACAATAGATGGATTTTTATACAGCTGAAACATATGTATAATGAATTTAGTAGCACTTGACATGTAAGTTTAGTACATATTCTTGAGCTAGTTTCACCGCTGCGATTTCATCTCTCCTGATGAAACGAAGAAATTGGTGCATTGATCAGTTTGAAAGATGACTAGGATTCTTATGTGGACAGCAGCCGATCATATGTAAAAGGAAGCTGTGCAGGAGATACATTATTCATGATGCAATTATAAAATCTCATATCCTAGAGCAATGGTAACTGTCTATAGGCCCCTAAACTTACATTTTACAAAAATACTACCGCTTTAAAACCTTGCGCTGAGTTTCCTGACATATATTTCAAAGCATTTAGGTACTTGTTCCAGTTAGTTAATACACTGAGATAATTCCCTTTGTCTTTTCAGAAAGGTAGCTTTCCACACCACAGCTGAAAATACTGGTTATTCCCACTCTAAATACCTGGACACTATTGGTTGGATTTGCTCTCTGGGACATTCACTTGTTCTTTTCAGAAAATATAAGTGGCCTGATAATTTTATACTGTTTCATTTATCTCGTGCTATTTTGTGTAAAAAAAAAAAAAAAAAAAGAAAAAAGTGAGGTTATCTGCTGAGATCCCATGGGGCATGTGATCTTTGTAAATTGTTAGTCTTTAGAATGACTAACAAACTTTACTTTTGCCAGTGAAATAAATAGACATTGAAGTATCTAAAACAAAAGCCTTGCTAATTTTTCAGTACCTTAATATAATAAAGGGCTAGGATTTCTTAGTGACTTTTAAGCACTCAGGGAGAAAAAAGAATTATTGAAAGGCAAGAACATATATGTAGACTGGTGTTTTTCTACCTAGTTTATTTTTTTGCCACTAATTTAAGCCATATGCTGCATAGTCATTTTATGAGACTGTAAAATTGTTCTCAGTTTGTATACATGTACTTTTATTTATTCTTTAATATGTAGATGGAATGTATATGTGTTTTACTCAGTTTTTAGCACATTTCAGGTTGAAGTGTTCCCTTGTATCTTTTGTTTTCACTTAGAAATACCATTTACAGTTTACTATTATTATGACTAAAATCAATAGAAAGGAATAAAATATTAGCAAATTCTGCTTAATTAAGGAACATGTAACATATAAAAATGTGAAAGAATCCAGAAATTTGTGAAGAGAATACTAGAAAATCTGCTGTATGAAGAGACAGACAAAGAACTGAAAAATATCTATCTCTACAGACTCAAAGACCACATAATTTGCTCTTTTCATTACTTAGATGTACATACACTGGACCTCATATCAAAATAGAGCAGCTGAAGAGTATTGTAAGAATTCTACTGGAAATCATATGAACATCAAGGTCTCATTGCATATTAATACTGAAATGTTATTTTAAAGCACTTCAAAGCCTAGGAAACACAATTTTTATCTTCCTAAGGTACAGATTCTGAAGCATGATGATACAACAAATGCTGTCATATGATTTAATTAACACCAGTTATAATAGAATCTGCTAAGCTTTTTTGATTAGTAATGCAGATTTAGTTACATTTCAATCAGAACGATAATATTTTCATATCATTGTGTCAAAATTGTGGAGACTTTACCACTTCTAACTTATTTTTTTATGAACCAATTTTTATGTCATGAGTTTTTTTTAATTTATTTCCTCAATTTTATCTCCAATTCTTTTTCTGGAAGTTTATTTTAGCATACAAGACTTTTCAAAACATATTAATCTGAAAGTCATCAATATAACATTATTTTTGTTATGTTTCTTTGAAACAGGCAGTTTCATAAAGACATGAATAAAACTAGTAATCTGTAAATTATTACTAACATTACAAAATTTTAATATATAATTGTTTAATTTTTTTAATTAACTGTGTTATTGCATAAGAAAATTAAATTGACAACTTCAACCTTTACTTGCAAAAAAGAATATAGTTATTCTCCTTTGCAGCCAAATACTTCTGCTGGCAATTCAGAGAAAAGAAATGGGTGATGCCGTTTCCTAATCCAACTTTTAAAAAATGTTTAGTTGACTTTGGACAGTGATTTAGTTATATCAGAAAAATAATAAAGTTAGAAGAGAGAATTTTCTGTCTATTTGCACATATTGCATTTCTAGGAATCTCTTAGTAATAACATTTTTAGAGATCAAGATTGATTTAATGATATGAAACAGATTTTATCCATATAATAAAGGGATATCTATAAACAGCCCTAGCCATCCCCCTATGACTAGCCACCCTCCTAACAGGACTGCAAAACCAATCCTTTGCCTCACTAGGCCACCTCCTGCCAGAAGGCATTCCCTCCCCACTGATCCCTGCCCTAATCCTAATCGAAACAACAGGAGTAGTTATTTGTCCATTAGCACTGAGTGTATGCCTAACAGACCGACAATTAGAGTTTTTTCAGCGTGTTCAAATTTCTGAAAAATTGATTTAAAACAATAAACAAAACAATTTTGGCGGTTTCTTAGCTGTTTAGGTGGCCTGGAAAGGCTTGGGGATGGCCTTGAAGAGCTCGCGCTTCAAAGGACGAGAAGAGGCTTCAGATCTTTTCTCGGTCTCGGTGTTTATTAGTTGTTTATCTAAAAGATTTTCTCTCGGCCCAACAGAGGTCTGCGCAGCAAGTCAGCCATGAGCACACTGAGCGCCCCCAGGGCGGTCACCTATCTTTATACTCGAAGTTACGTACACAATATTTATTATTTTTCCCCAATACCTTTTACCCTTATTAACCAGTGCACTTTTAGTAATAACCAATCCCAAAGTGCCAACATCACACAGAAGATGGAGGCCAAGAAGAAGAAGAAGAACAGGACACACCCCAATTCCTCCATCTTACTTCTTTAGACCCCCCTGTACAGAAACCCTAAACCCTGTGTCTTACAGTCTAATTAACTTATCCCTTCACCATTCACCCAGTGGAATCCTCCCATCCTCATACAGGTGTCGTCTCCTGTGCAGGATCAAAGTCCAGCCACCAGACACTTCTGGCAACATTCCAGGACCTCCGAGCCCCCCAGGGGTGGTCTTGGTCTCTCAGCACATCAGTCCTGAGGTGCTGAGATCCCACACAATTTCTAAAATGAAAATATACCTCTTTCCAAATACTATAATTTAGACATTTTTCAAAGATCCAGATTATCTGTAAGTCAGTTTTTAAGTGACTTTAATATTAGTCTGGCAGGTTAAGAAATATTTAAAGTTAATGATAAACATTTTTCATTTGACAGAACAATATAGAATCAGTTGAAAAATAAATTTTACTTCCCTCAGACTAACAAGACCTTTCTATTATTTCTCCAGAAAAAGACAAGGTTTAATTTTCATAAGGAAGTTCATCATTGTGTTTCTGATATCTGAAGATTTTTTTTTTTTATAATCACCCTTGCAAATACGAAGAATTTATACAGACCTAATTAAAAACTTGTTAGTTTGTTAGTGCTCTTTGCATCTAAGTGCAGTCCAGGATTAATCCAGCGAGCTACAATTGTGTGAAAATTATCGCACTCCTGCTAACGTAATGTTAGCTTTACTCTGTAATCTCAATTTGGTCTGAACATGTTTGTTCTAATGGCACCTCTACTGGCATGAAATAGTAGTCTGTAAGTTGGGGAATCTGTTTTTCACCTGGTAGTATCAGCAAGCATGATGCTTAGGGACATGGTTTAGCGGTGGGATTGGCAGTGTGAGGTTAATGGATGTGATGATTTCAAGATTTTAACATTATCATTTCTAATCTAAATGTTTGTATGATTCTATGAATGGAGCTGTAGTTTGTATCTTGAATTGTTAAAGTATTTTACTGCATTTTGAATCAAAATATTGGTTTTAGGACATAACACTCACATCTTACTGTTCAATATCCCTTTTGCCTCCTGTTTGGTAAGAAGTATATTGCTAGTGTTGCTTGCAACCATATGAAGTCAACTGCATGCATAGTTTTCTGTGTGAAAATATCCCAATTTAGGAAAATATCAGTTCTCCATTTGATCTCTAAATGTGTTGTTCAGACACTTCATGTGAATGATTCATTATATTTTGCCACATACCATCTTTAAGGCTAGAAAATGGCATTTTCTCTTCTTGTCTTGTTTCCTCCCATTAAAAAATTATTTCTGACCATCTAGTGGCATTATCAAGATACAACTTGGAGCACTGAAAACCAGCTCCAGAATAAAAATATATTTACTTATTGACTATGATACAAATAACTCAGTAGGCCTGAAATCAGTGTAGCTACAATATTGAGGATCGTATGCGAGATGTCTCTGAAAGTATACTGTATTCCCACAAAACATATCAAAGGAAAGGAAAAATGAAACTCATTAATTGAGGTAATAAAGATTTATGTTCAAGCAGTGAGGTGATGAAAATTAATACCACTGTGCAGAACGGAACGGTGACAATTGAAATGAATTGAAGATATACCTCAAGTGATTTCTGTGGCTTTAGGAGATTGCTTTTAAATTTGGGGAAAAGAAAAATGAAAGATTCTCCCAGGAGCTAGCACAGATGATCTTTTCCCAGTATTGCTCATTCCTTTGCCCCTTTGCATCTTTTTCTGTGTGTGTAGTGAAACAAGACTCATTTTCCTGTCTAGAGAACTTCTGTTTCTTTAGGGACTGGGTTTAGTCTTTGCTCTAAATCCGAGTCCTAAATTCACCAAACCAAAGGCAAAATTTCAAGTGTGCTCATCTTCTCTGTGAAACTTCAGGATTATAGTAAATTTACTTTTTCCAAACAGACTTTTTGGTATCTTTAACATATAGAAATAAGTATTAGCAGCCAGCATTATAATGCACCATGGTAGTTGTCCATATCACAAACATTGCACAAATTTTCCTGTTGATTAACAGCATGATGGGTTCTTTACTAATAAAAAAAAAAAAAAAAAAAACACCAAAAACTTGCTGCTGGCCATTCCCTCCATATCAAGCAGTTAAGATATTTCTGCTCAAGCAATGCCATTGAGTCTCTGGCATCTGAACCTGTTATTGAGATAAAGCAAAACTATATAAAACAAAACAACAGAAAGTAAAGCAATATAAAAATTGGAGAGAAAAATGTTTCCATTTAAAGCTCACTAAGTATGCCATGTGTGAGAGAGAGCGAGATGCAAATTGTATATTAGGTCTATGAAATTTTTTTTATGATAAGAAGCAACTTTCTAAGTACTACAGAGAAAACAACTATTTCAGGTATAGATAAAGGAGAAACTCAGTGATTAATAGATATTAAACGCATACTATTTGTTTTTCCTAAGAATAATTCATCTTCTTTCATTGTCTTTTCTAGAGTAGAGTCACCTGAAGGAACAAAGTAATCTAGGATTGTTTTCTGTTGCTGCTTAAGTATTTGAGAATGATTTACTAAGAAGTATTAATTCTTAAGTTCAATGTACTCAATCAAAAGTTATGCCTGTAAAAAAACCTAATGAAAAAGTTACTTAAGTCAAGGTTAAGTCTGCATAAACAGTGCAGTGAGAGTGGCTTAGTACTTTAAAAATAAATGGATAACAGATTTCTCTCACTGAAACTCAGTTTACAGTAACCAGTTGTTATGATTACAATGAAAATATACCAAGGATAAAGAAAATTTTTAACTTACTCTTCTCCAAGGCACATCCTGTTGTTTTGTCTCAGGATAGAGATCTAAAAAAGATTAAGAAACATTTGATATTACTGGTAGTTATAGTCACTGTCAAATACTATGGTTCCCTTTATACATATATTTTTATTTGTTGATAGGTAGAGTCAGAACGAATTATGATTTTCAACATCTTATACACACATTAAAGGAAAAATTAGCAAATGAAAACATAGATACTCCAGCAGTTCTATATTTCTTTCTATTAAATATGCTTCAGAATTTTCCTACAGACCTCCTTATCTTAGAATCATAGATTGGTTTGGGTTGGCAGTCACCTTAAACATCTTGTAGTTCCAGTGCCTCACCACTCTTATTGCAAAGAATTTCATTTTAGATTATATCAGAGTGCATTTTAAATTGCATTTTTCATAATCGAATGTTTAAATTACCTCATAAATGAAAGCCTACAATTATGCAGAATTCAATTTTTATACTATGGGTCGCAATTTCCAAATATATACCTTTGTAGATCTTGAAACATATTTTCAAGCTTGAATCAGCTTGCAGATATTAATGACATTTAAAGATTGGCTCAAATAAAAACTCTATAATGCAAAACACTTAAAGTCACTGGTTTTGAGCCTGTATAAAACATTCTATTAAATATTATATATTTTTTCTTGGTTTTGGGATTTTTATAATCTATTTTTGGTAAAGTATGGCTCAAGTAATAGTAATTTGATAACGATAATCAGGGTATGTTATGAACCTGAACTCTAGTGTTCTTCCGTCTGAGTCCTTGATATTGTTGCAACAAAAAAACTCATCTGTGGAATTTTGGTATGCCACTGGATAATTTAGAAATATTTATAATAAAGGATGAAAGCGTAATCAGATTGATCTGAAAATTGACATTATATTCACAAGGGATTTGACTGCATGCAATACCTATGCTAACATTTCCAATATGCATATCTTAAGATATTAGTTTTTCGAAGAATGAAAAGTTCAAAAACCTTATTTCTCGATTTTTCCCACCAATTTTTCTGTCAGTATGCACTACTACTATATAAACCCCGAGTATTAAAACTGTATAGACAATGTTCACATAAGTATTCAAAAAAATGCTTCTGTTCAGCAAAACTTATGGTGGTTACAAGTATGAAGGGCTGTAAGGTTTAAGAATAACAACAGATATATTTAGAGGGCCAACATTTACCATAGCTTGGGTTTAACCCTGCAGTAATTAGAAATGATGAATCTTAACTGTCCAAATAGAAGAAGATAGATTACTTCCAGGAAGAACATATCAGTTAGTGGAGACAGAAGACAAAACTAGTCTTGAGCAATTTGACTGTATAAATAAACAATACTTAAAACTGATGTAGGATCAAGACTTTCCAAATATAATTTTGAGAATACGGATACCTGAGCAGAAATCAGGTAAATGTAGAAATTACAGGATTTGTATCAGGAAAGGTGTATAGTGAGTACCTGACTGACTATACAGCTTATTACAGCTCTATGCATGTAGTTCCCCTGCAAAAAAAAAAAAAAAGCAACCCAAACAAAACAACAAAGGCATGCAAGAAATCAAACTAGCCTGCAAAAAAATGACCAGCTCTAACAAATCTAAATGCACTAAATTATTTTAGTATTTAGTATTCAAATCAATTGGGCTTTGAGTTTCCTTGTTTCATGAGCTGAATTACACTCTGGCAAGTTATTCAAACTTTTAAACATTGCAAGATTAAATTTGTAATTAGCAGTGGCCTTAATGTAAATTAATAATTTACTCCTTTAGAAACTAATGGAATTATCTAAACACTGTGAATGCCTTCCACAGCTCACCTTTAAGAGCAGTGACTGATCTTGTCACTTGTCAGATTTCTTAAAAGGTTTTAAGCAGTGTTTACTGATAAATATCTATATGGAGTACATGAGAAAGAGTGCATCATATTTTGGAAGAATTCCTTTAATTTTCTTTAGGGTGATAGCATATCCTTGAAGTGAAAGGAAAGGTTACTGAATTCTTTAGATTTAGAAGTTAGATTTAGAGTGTTTAACTTTTAAGTTAGACATCAGTTAAAACAAGAAGGGATATTTCAAAGTGCATAATTCATAACATTTTAAAAAACCTCCAAATTTGTAACCTGCAAGAGTGTCTTTCACATGGCAAATTCCTAAATTTAGGATGTTCTTCTCTGGCTAACAATTATGCAACAACACCAAATAGTTATTCTTCAAAGCAGTTAAAACATTTGCATCCTGTGGTGGCTCATCACCAAGGTGAAGTATATTTTGCTGCCACGACACATGTTTCTCTGTGAAACAGGTGCTCCCTTCTGCCACCCTTAATCCACTCAAAATACTAATTTTACTCTTGTGTTCCTTTATCACTTAAAATCAGAGGTATTGGGCCACAGTCTATCCAGACATAATCACTGGCTTCGAGCAACAGTTTAATCTTCTATAACACGTGTCAGTTTCCCTAGATCTAAAGATTATTTGTGTTTTACTTGGAAGACTAATATTTACAAAAAGACAAAAAATAAAGAGTTAGTGTTAAGAAAACAGACAGGAACTGAAAGAAAAAAATGGTATGCACTGAACCTAAACAGACATCAAAGATGGTTTTTGAGCTTTTATGAATATGTCAATAACACAAATAGGTTTCTGGGACAGTGATATTTGGCCATTGTGAATTAATTCCTTCTTCCCTTATTTACATTGGTATCAATTGAAAATAAGGACACTGAAGTTATATGGTACAATGATAAACTGTAAATGAAGACTATGTTGGGGTGTCCACCTTCCCAGTACCTCAACAGAAAAGAATCTTACTTCTGCCTTCACCTGGTAAAGCATTAGACTGTGAATGAGCTATTTCATATTCCTGCTCCTTTCATGCTGTCTGGAAAAAAACCAAAACAACCACCACAGAAGGGCATAGCAGCTTTTTTCTTTAAAGAACTATCAGTATTTTGGGATCAGAATTTTGATACTGTCTTTAAATAGCACATTTGTCATCCTCTGAACTCCAAGGCTTGCTATTTTCTCACTGTATGCTCATGATGTATTTCATGTAGAAAAGGGGGGAAAAAAACCCTCTTATGGACAGTGCATTGCTGCACTCAAGAAATTTTTTATGGTTTTGTGGGGTTTTTTTGGTTTTTTGTTTTTGTTTTGGCTTTTTTATTTGTTTGTTTTTAATGCATTTTGTTGAATATGTTATAAATAATGCCTAAGCCCTAAGACTTGTGAAAGCCATTTCGGTATGTTGACGATAGGTGTAGATTTGCCAAAACTCTTAAGTCATCTAGATCTCATCAATGTGATTTCTAAAGGGACCCATAGGGTAGCTGTTCAGGTGCTTTCCCAAGCAGCTAACTCCTGTAAAAATTCAGTCTGCAAGTTGTATCTCAGAGTTCAAAATTAAAGAGATAACACAATGCCTAGACAGATGCATCAACAGCTATTCTGAGATTATTGTGGAGGCATCTTAATCAAAAGCATTTGATCCTTTTGCAACTGGGACTGAGGGGAAACATAGGGTATCTGCTATGATGATATGTGTGAATACTACTCCTATGGTTATAAAACCACTGTGTAAAAATTAACCTTATTTATGGAATGGTATTTCTTATTAAAAGTTGCGGCTGGAGGCCTTTAATCTGGCTCTGACTATTGTGCCAACCCTGAAATGTTAGTCAGTAGTATGAAAAATTTACTATTTGAGACAAAGAGGAGACAAACAGTGGTAAAATGGGAAAAAAAATCTATCAAAATTAAACCTCTCTTGAAAATAAATTCAATTATTGTCAAAAGACTTGAAGTACTTAACCTTTAATGTATAAATATTTGCTTTATATTGCTTTATTGGGAATTTCAAGCTAAGAAATCTGTGGTAGTTAATTTTCTTGATCTCTGTCAAGAATCTTCTTTGCAAAGGCCAGCCAACTAGGGAATATCTAATTGCTCACAACATGTTGTCAATTATAGGTAAATAGACACACTAGAAAAGCAAGAAGGTTCAGAATGGGGAAAGGAAATTAAAGAATTATTTTTGTACCAAGATCCTTCTGTTAGGGAAGAAGTGAACGATACTTTTTAAAAGCTATTGCTAAATAGCAATAAAAATTATGCTATTTCAGCATAAATTTAGACATGTGTTCCTCAAGTATGATAGTACAGTGGTGAGTAAGCTTGCTGCAGCATGCAATTTGGGCCCAAATAACTGAGATTACGTATTTCCCTTAAGTTTGTAAAGAGTTCCTTTACCGTAAGAAAGCAAAAAACTTAATCAACAGTGAATCTGCATGCTCATACTGTAGTTAACCCCCATTCTGCTCTTATACATTTGATACAGAGTTACACTAAATTGTTATACCGATAATGACCTGATAAATGCAATAACTCTTCATCGTATACATTCTGCATCATACTTTGTAAAAGTGCATCTGAACATTATTCTTTCAAAATCTCCGGGGGACTCTATTTACTGACAAAAATAGTAGTTATAGTAATTTCTTAATTAGCTAAATAGCACTACCAGATATCAATTCGATCTAGTACATCCCAAGCAGATCCATCACTATCTCAAACTCTTTGAGCCTTGCTTTGGGTGCTGAAAAAGGGCTGTCATAGTTTGACCTCAACCAACAGCTAAACCCCACACAGCCACTTGCTCAATCCCATACCAATGGGGAGAGAACATGAAAAGTAAAAGGTGGTTAAGCAAGGAAAGGAAAAGTTGTGCACACAAGCAAAACAAATCAAGGAATTAATTCACAGCTATCCATGGGCACGCAGGTGCTCAGTTTATCTCCAGGGGAACAGGGCCCATCATGCACAGAGTTACTTGGAAAGACAAATATCATCTTTCCAAATGTTCTGCTCTCCCTTCTTCTTCCACCCACTTTATATACTGGCATGGTGCCACAGGGTCTGGATATGCCTTTGGTCAATTGGGGTCACCTGTTCCAGCTGTGTCTCTTCCCATCCTCCCAAGAACCCCAATCTCCTCACAAGTGTGGCAGTACAAGAAGCAGAAAATGTTTTAGTTCTGGGCAAACACTGCTCAGCAAACAACAAAAAGATCTTGATGTTATCAACGCTGCGTTCAGCAATTCAAAACCAGCCCAATTGTAGCCACAATTGTACCATATTATCAGAATGCAGCTCTGACATCAACATGTCACACCACTATACTATTACATGGATGGGAAGATAATATTAGTCTATGATGTCTGCTTAATTTTTACCAGACAAAATGCTTTCTGTGCAATACGTATAACATTGAATAGCAATATTTCTACAGATATTTCATTAATATTTATGCATCTGCTTTATGCATTTACTTTATAATTTTTTTTCTGTATTACACTTATTTTATGCTTTTCTTTATGTAACCCTGATGTAGACACAACAAAAATATGTGCAGCATTCTCAGATGGCACTGTTCTCCAATAAGCAAATTCAAGCTATGTGATTTGCCCTCTGATTTTCACCATGGTAAACTCATTTCTAAGTTCTACCGCTACTGATTTGAACACTTCTCTTTTTAAGTCTGGATCTCAGATCATAACATCTCCAAGAGCTGCAGAGCATACCAACTTCCAACATAGATCTAGAAGCAATATCCCCACCTGTTACCAGCTTGCTTATCTCACTTTAAGAATTTTGTGAAGGCTGCCCCAAATAAATACTTAATCCTACCTAAGGA
This sequence comes from Ammospiza nelsoni, assembly GCF_027579445.1. Taxonomy (NCBI): domain Eukaryota; kingdom Metazoa; phylum Chordata; class Aves; order Passeriformes; family Passerellidae; genus Ammospiza; species Ammospiza nelsoni. Next base: position 40,165,762 of record NC_080669.1, on the reverse strand, counting down.
AGGTTGTCAATTAGCGCTAAAACTTACCAAAAAATCCAAACCAAGCCAAGCAAACCAAACCAACTAAAGAAGAAAAGAAATGTGCAAACACTCTTATCTTCCTTTTAGTTTTACCATTTCTGTATATGTAGAAGACATACCATGCACAAGTAGAGATACTCCATCTACTTCAAATTCATGCTAGACATGTCCTTGTGTTTACATGACTTTGTCTTCTCAAAAAAAATCCCCATCACTGAAAGCCTCACTTTTATTCTTCTGTCCTCTGCTCCTTCTTTGCAGTCATAACCAGTTAAGTTTTGTGTCTTTCTCCAGTCTCCCAAATTTAATAAAAACAGCTATGTAACTATGGTATCTTCATCACCAAAAGCATGGCCCTTTTTTACAATTGCAACTTTTTGGCTTATGTGCATTTAAAATTTTTCCTGAGTAACTTGACAGGAATTATCTCATCATGTAGTTTGCACTCTATTTGAAACTCCCCTGGCAATGTACAGAACATTAAAAAGCTTTTCCTGCTATCCAGTTTTCTGGTTCTAGTTTAAGTATTATTTCTTTCTGAGAAAGTATCTCAGAAGCCAGAGTCTCAGTCCTCTAAAGGAAATGGAATTTTCTTCCCCATATCTTGGTTGCTAATGCTTTCCTTCCTGTAGAACTGTAGACTGAAGCATGATAATTTTTGAGATAAGTTTTTTGTCAACCTGAATCTTGAGACATCACTAATATCAGTGGGATAGGAAGTTTGTTTGGCACAGTTTACACAGAGGAAAGAGAGGACTCCTGTAAAGAAGATGGAATAAAGTCCATTATTTATAATAATAAACTTTAAAAAAATCTGTTAGGAAACTTTTCACTCTAAGGAACATATAGTAAAGCGCTGACTAAAATAGCTTGCTTCAACAAACACATAAGTGGTAATATGAGCAAATGACAAAGGGACAAAAAGCCTTTCAAAATATGCTCTCTCACACACACAGCATAATAGCTTGCTGTTACAAGGAAGGGATAGCATTCTATCCAATGCCTGCTTTTCATGCCATACAATTTGTAAAACAGCTCTTTCAGAGATGTGTTTCTGAGCCAGCAGACTGACTTTGAGTTCATGACTCATGCAGAACCCAACTCACAAGACCCAAAACCACAGCTCTGCTTTTTGTAGTTATTAAATTCTGTGCAAAATGGGACAGTTTGTACAGGGAAGGCTGAGCAGAACCTCAGTCCACAGTAATCAACAATTTTTTCTCTCACTGAAAACAAAACAGCTAGTATTACAAGTTTAATTACAAGTCATAGAGAGTTGGGACAGCTTTATTGTATCAAGAATATTCTCTACCTAGACATAGCTGGAGTGGCATGGAAGTGCAATTGTCATTGCTAGCTGTTAGTATAAAAAAAAATTACCACTACAAGGAGAAGAAATGTCTCAGGAATTTTTGGGAGAAAGCTCAAAGCTAAAAACAGAAGATACTGATCTACATCAGTTTGAAAGACATTAAAACATTGGAGAAAATACACTGTAAAACACATTTATTCTTATCATTTTAGTCCAATTACAGGCAGTTTCTTAGTGTAGTGTTCATGATTTTCACTGCTTAGCTCTGCACACAAATATGCAGAGCATGTGAATGAAGTATTAATATATTCTAGAGTCAGATTTCAGCATTCAAAATTCAAATTCACTTGCTGAAAACTGGTACAACAAAAGCATATTAAGAATCATGTGATAAAACACTGAGGAGTCCTCAGCCTGTGCTAAGACCCAGCACCCAAATTTTGCATTGTTCAAGGCCTTTAACAGAAATTAGCGCCTGTCTGTCACTCTGTATTTAATGCTCACTAACCATTGGATTATATTTTGTGCACTTCTGAAGCAGATCTTTCACATCAGTTTCATGCAGAAGGCATCTTGTTTGTAGTCCTAGGATACTAAATGAACTGAAGCCTAGGCAGTGGAAGAAGATTCATTTAAAAAGCCTGGTCCAAACTCTAATTAAACAGTGTGAACATGGTGTTTTTAAAACAGAGTTTTACTGTAACCCACTTTAGTTGTAAATCTTAAAGCAAAGCAAGACAACTTTAAATTTGTGGATGATGCAATTAAAAATAAAAGACAAGTAGAGGAGATATTAATTCCAAGATCTAGTTGCTTGAGAAAATAATATTTCTAGAATGCTACTATTTCTGAAATGCTCAGTTGTAAACACTTTTAAAAACATCTGCATATGAAACAAACTGTAAAACTATCTGTGACATGTCTGTGATGTCAACAGATGATGTGATATAGTAAATATTTAATACAGCAAGCCATCAACAGCAGGTGGATTTTTAGAGAGATCTATATTAATTTTTAACCAGATAAGTAAACATGAGGTGTCATTTTCTTAAAACTAAATTAAAGTAAAAGAAATGTAAATACATTAAAATGTCTCAGTTATAATCAGCCACCTATTAGTATATTTCTCCACTTTACTGGATTAATTTCTCTCCTTTTCTTTTTAACTCCAAAGGAATTGTATCATTCTAAAGACAGAAACTATTTAAATTTGTAGACATGCAACCAGATATGTCTTGGAGACACAATTTCTGGCTTTATTAACTTTTCTGGCCAGGTCTACCTTAAACCTTCATAATCCATTTATAAAAAAATCAGAAACTATTTACTTGCTGTACAGCACCAACAACTATAGCTGAATTAAAGTGTCTCTAGCAAGGAATTAAATATTTGTATATATTTTTTCCTTTTCATATTATATATGATACAGCAAAATAAAAATCAGAAGAACAGTAATTCCTGCCCTATGTGATACAAGTACTTATGTGTATAAAATTTATTTCCTAATATGTTCCATAAGGTTGAAGTCTTCTTTATTTTTGCTATTCACCTTTCAACAAGCCTTGTTACTGAATCATGACAAATGGTTCTTTACATATTAGGACACTCAGTTCACACTGATGAACTAACAAATTAAAATGTAATATAAAATGATGACACTGAGAATGCAAAAGAAAGTCCTTTTGATATCAGGAAAGAATTCATCATTAGGCCAAGATTTGCCCTTTAATTAAAACAGTACCACACTGATAATGTTGAACAAAATGCAGTTTTGAGGAATTCAGGGAAATAACACTAAAATGACAGAAGTTATCACACATTTTTAGTCCTGAAGCAGCCACATTTCATTACACATAACTGAATGTTAGAAAGCAATCTAGTATGTTTTGCCATCCTAGTCTCAGGCAAGGTAATTATTAGTCTTAGAGTTTCTCTCTTTCTCTTCCCCCCTGCCTTTCTTTTTTACCTGTGCTTACCCAAGAGGAAAATGAGCCATGGTACTTATCAGCATAATGCATACATCACTGATACCGAAGGCAACTTTCCATGGCTGAAGCCATAGGTCAGCTGCAAATCCATTAGTGATTAAAAATAAAAAAATAAAAACAAAAATAAATATCTGTGAATCTAGGCTATAGCTGAGAGATAAGTGCAGAAAAATCACAAAACATGACAATGTTATATGCATCAGTATTGGATCAGAAAGGCTGTTAAAAGACCAAGCAAGAGAGGTGAAAAAATTATCCAAAAGGGGATTGAAAACAAACTTCCTAAAAGAATAGTGATAATTATGTCATAAATTTTTCAATCATGTATTTATTTGCACTCAGTCTAGAAAAAAATATTTGCCTGAAAGGATTTGTTTTTTCTGCACAAAAGGATTGTAAACATCAGATTATAAAAATAATACAATCATTAAAACACCCTTAAGATCTTAAGGACAAAGACTTTAGACTAAAGAGATACTAACATTTCAGATTATTGAAGATGACACATTCAGGTTTTAAAAAATTATTAGGTTTTTTGGACTTGCTTTAGCTTTGTTATCTCTGTTTTAATTTCAGGTTGTACAAATTAGATTTCAGTAATTCTCATTTCAATTTTATATCTTTCAAAGATATCTCCATATGAAAAAAGATATTTTTTAGTTTTTTTTTTTATATTAGTTATCAAAAGTCTATAATCTCTCCAAAGTGTAATGAAATTTCATAAATAACTTCTGTCTACAATCACTGGTGAAAAAGAATATATCACACAAAAAATCCATTATAAATTAGACAAATTTCATTTTGTGGTAAAAAGGAAGTCTCAGAATGAAGAAGCATCATTCTATATGCAGCTATTCTTGGAAATAAAAATATTAGTTTACCTAGGAATCATGTTTCCAGACAGCTAGGTGGTGTTTATATTCTCTATTATTTATTAATTAAATTAAAACATGTTTGCTATCTGTATCTTTTATCAAGTCTCCATTTTATCAGAAAAAAAAAATCTTTAGTTATTGTATCCAAGGATTAATATGATAGGCATAACTGAGACACACATGTTGGGCTTTTGCTGCCTTCACTGAAGGATCAGCTATTCTTTATATTCCTGCAAGATGGAAGACTGTTTTTGTACATAACAGTAACCTAGGTTAAGGCAGAACTTCACAAAATAATTTTGTTTCTCTTAACGTATCCATGCTCTCAACTTATACTGTTTACTCCGAAATACAGTGAGGTTGAACAACATATTTTTGTAATTCATCCATAATTTATTAGTCACATCAAATATTTTACTTAAAACCTAGCTATACATACTAGAGAATGATAAAGTTTTATAAAGAGAATTAAAAAGTCACCATTGACATCATAATAGGAAGGTATTAAATCTCTTCTTAAGTTTAATTATGAAAACAGAGAAATCATGGGGTTCAGTAACAGTAACTTTTGTTTCTACCAGAGGAAAGCTAAAGATTTTTAAACAGAATAGAAATTAAAGAAATTATTATGTTTCCATAGCATCTTGGTTTTGCCTGAAAGGGTAAGAGAATTTGATTCCTATGACTGCTTTAAAAAGTTCAGTAATATAAACATTTGGATGTAAAAATCTCACATGTGCACAATTTCAATTTAAATACTACCTTTGCTGTTGTTTTAAGATTATTTTCTAATTGTGGAAATGTCTTTTCCTACATTTCCAAATATATACTAATATTTAGGTAGGGTTTACTCTACCTTTTTTTAAGATGAAATGTACTGCTACTATATAATTGCGTTCTTGGCTGCTGAAAATATGAAAAATACAACCCAAAAGACAGATCTTCTGGACCAACTTCACTTTTTGTGGTATAACTGCTTCTCATGTTAAGTTTTTCCAATGTTTTCACATTCCAGTGATGTTTGTATGAAGGGCCATTTAGGAGAAATTACACACAGAACTGAATACATCATTTTAGGTGCAGTCATTGCTAACAAGAAACCCCCGGATTTTGTCTGTCTGTGTGTGTGCCTGTGGCTGTGTGTCCGTGTGTATTTTCTGTCTGTAAGTCAAAGTTCTTGGCAAGTTTTAAGCACATGGTTACAACCTACTTCTTTACCTGTTGCAAAAGACAGCTTGATGAATTTGTATGACTTGGTGACTCATTTCCACAAACTCATAACTCCTGAGCTTAAGATGGACACCCAAATTAAGGTTAAAATAGATTTATAGCTAGAGTACAACTTACAGTCCGACTGTATAACTGAGGATTAGTGTAGGAATGACTTTTGGTTGTTTCTGCCATAGTTATTAAGCCATTGACTAACTTAAGGTAAAAAACATCCCTGGAGGTCACCAAGGCTAACAATCTCTTTGTGTGGTCCACCAGTAGTGGTCAGTGTGGTTGGCTCAGTATAGTATATACAGATTGTATATGAACAGTACAGGGTCAGAAAAATGCTAAGACTGGTATTTCGGGTTAAATACTTGATTGGTTTGGTGTGTTTGGTTTTCTTTCGCTTAGTGTTTTGGGGTTTTTTATTGTTTTGGGTTGTTTGTTTTGGCTTTATCTTTTTTTTTGGGGGGGGGGGGTGGGTATTTTTTGGCGTTTTTGAGAGGAGGTTTTTTTGTTTTGTTTTATTTTCCATAGAGACAGAATTAATTATTGTATTTTTAATATGGAAGCATTGGTTTCTTCTGGAAATATTTATCACATATTAATCAGAACTATTTCTGATTACTGAAGTGTTTCTGTTTACTGAACTGTTTCACTCATTTTAAAATGGTGAAGACAGAGCAAGGGCACCTCTTGTCTTCACATATGCCAGTATGATTCAAGTTCCACCTAAAACTGCATTTTGTGTCTACTCTGACCATAGGCCTTGCTACGTCCATCTGTTGCTTTTCTCCTTTATTTTCAGTAAATCTTCTTCTGTGGAGTTTTATTCTTACTGTGATGTTGCTCAAGCAGTACAGAAGCTACAGGATTCTGACTGCCAGGAGACCTGCCCAGAAGATCCACTTACAGCCAGTTGTTGATGTGCCTAATGCCACAGAGTCTACAGACAGACCACAGCTGCTGAACATTGTGTAAGAGAAACAGGACAGTGGAGATAGAGGACCCGTAGGACAAGCTCAATGTAGAACTAAAAAGCAAAGAATATACATTCTAGAAGCCTGAAAGTCTAAACACCAGTGTCAAGGCTGACTTTCTAAGAATGGAATGAATACTACAATAACATCATAAGAGAACAGTTGATTTAGGACTTCTGTGAATATGCGATCCTGCAGTCTACTGCATTCCCCAGGAAGAGGTGGTGTTGCAAATGAGAACCTCTACCTAAGAATGGAGAAAGACAAGTCTTGCTCTTTTTAGAGAAGGCAGATGACTATCTCACTGGGTAGAGTTTTCTAGAAACAAAGTTCCTAAGCCTGGATATTTTTAAGAGCCCTTCTTTTTTTTGTATTGGGATGAAATTTAGTCACGACACCTGTACTTGCAAGGTGATTTCCCAGAGCCCAAGCAAAGTAGCTAGTGTTTTTTTTTAAATCTTCTCTCAGTGCTGGCTACTGTTTGCTTTTTAAACCTTGAAGCAATTGTTGCAGGTTACTTTGTCTATATCCTAAATTTATTTTCCCTCTGGAAGAATAATGATCTTTCTATCTCTTTCTTTTGAATATGACTTCACAGCAGCTGAAAGCTTGCATTGAATAACATTTTAGCCCTAAGCTAATAAAAGCTGGACCAGACGCCAACAAAGAGGCTTAGAAGAGGAGTGCCATGGAGATGACAGTCAAACACCTCCCAGTAAGGACAGGCTGAGAGAGTTGGGCTTGTTCAACCTGTGGAAGAGAAGGCTCTGGATAGATCTTCTAAAAGCCTGGATTTAGGACCCCTTTATTTAGGGAGTGTAGTGGCAGGATGAAGGGTAATGGTTTTAAACTGAAAGAGGAGAAATTTTGATAGATATTGAGAAGTAATTTGTAATTTGACTGGGAAGTAGATGATCTTGAATAAAGCTTCAAATATCGTAACTCAGAATGTTCTCCACTTCTTTTTTCTTTTTTCTCTTTTCTCTTTTTCTTTTTCTTTTTCTTTTTCTTTTTCTTTTTCTTTTTCTTTTTCTTTTTCTTTTTCTTTTTCTTTTTCTTTTTCTTTTTCTTTTTCTTTTTCTTTTTCTTTTTCTTTTTCTTTTCCTTTTTCTTTTCCTTTTTTCTTTTTTTCTTTCTTCTTTCTTCCTTCTTTCTTCCTTCTTCTTTCTTCTTTCTTCCTTCTTCTTTCTTCCTTCTTCTTTCTTCTTCTTCTCCTTCTCCTTCTCACAGCTTTTATTGCTAAGGATATTGTTGTATGACATAGAATATTCCTGTAGTCATTTAGGGTCAGTTGTCCTGGCTGTATCACTTCCAACTATTTGTTAGTCATCAGCCTCCTTGCTGATGGTGTAGTATGAGAAACAGAAAGTTCCTTGAGACTCTGTAAATGTTGCTCAGCAACAACTAAATAATTCCAGTGGTTAACACGCTTTTCATCACAAATCCAAAAACATACAAACTATGAAGAAATTTATTCAGGGCAAGGCCAGTATATTTTATGTCTCTTATACAGGCATCTCCTGTTTCTGAAGCCTTATCTGTCTGAGCAGATTTGCAATACTGGCTAGTAGAACACTGGCTCTACAGTTTCTGTTTTGCCTAGGAGTGATCAAAAACCAAAGAATGATGCCCACTCTGCAACCAATATTTCTAGTCTATTTTCCACAGGATTTGTGACGCAGATGCAGACTTGTGATGCAGACTTTAAGAAATATTCAGACATTTAGGAAAAGGCTCGTTGGTTCTCTTAGACAGCTGTTGATTTTCTTAACAAAACACCCTAACATAGAAACTCCATACTTCAGTTGAATTCATCAGTCTTGCACTATCTCCTTTTAACTGATAAGCATATGATCAGCATGCCAAATATGACTGTCCAACTCTATTTTGTGTTGAAGAGAGATGTTGAGACTCATCAATTATTATAGTACCTTCATAGGAGGCAGATTTTCAAGAAGTAAATCACATTTATCTTTGGGTAGTATTGATCAATCTCTCTGGAGCAATGAAACTCTAGGATATCATGTCCCATATCAGAAGAGGTAGGTTCATGTAATAGTAAGTTCTCATCTAGAGATTTCAGAAAGGTCTGGTGAAGATTATTCTGGGAACAAGTCAATTCAGCTACACACTAATGCTGACTTAAAGGACAATGAGTGTTCTTAAGAAAAATGTGTTATTGTCAGGTACATTAAGGCACCAGCTGAAAGGACACCAGAACTGTTTGAGCTGTCTTTGGACACTGATGGGTTGGCCAGAGAGGGGAAGATATGAAGACACAGTAGCCAAGTCAGTTTCACAGTTGAGGTCGCAGTGAACAAAGCAGAAGTCACTTGTTATACTCTCTCATGTATCCAGAGAATGTGGGTAGGTGTGAAAGTTCTTGTCCCCTACAGTAGGGAAAAAAGATGATAAGAACATAGGTGAAGGATTTATCTTCACAGGACTTTATGAGGAGCCCCTCTTCAGGAAGAGGCACCTCATCTCCTTGTACATAGTCTCTCAGTGCAGAAAAGCGAGGTCCACAAGTTCGTAGTCATATTGACAACAGCAAATCCTATTGACAACACAATCAAGGAAGTCATGGTGTAGGACTATGAAGAATTATCATGGCAAAGATCTGTTCAAAAGGAGACCATTGAGAATAGAGATAGTAGTATACACAGAAAAGACAAATCAGATAATCTGGATAATATATACATAACTTCTCAACACAAAACTGCAATAAATTTCTATTTCTAACTCACTGAATGTTCTTCTTCTTGATACTCACAGTTTTGCCACATATTAGCAGTCTACCAAATAATTGCCCCCAGGAAGAAACAGCTAGTTTGAGATGTAAAGGTTCCATGGAAAACCATTGTTTTTCTTCTTTCCTGCCTGTTCCCATTCCCTCCTGCCAGTAACTCAGTGATAAACTTAGGAATTAACAAACAGCTAAGAGGTATTTTACATTATCCATAATGATCACATTTTGATATTATATTTTTTTTCTCCTACTCTCTCCTTTTAGAATATTGTGAAGGATATCTAGACTGCAATGAGTTTAATACATCCAATCCAAAAGGTTCAGAAATACATTTTAGAGTATTGTGATATTACAATACCAAGACTGCCACAAGAACAAAGAGTTTTGTTTTGTGATATTTCTGTTCTCATTGTTCTGAGATTGTCATGAAGATGGATTCTATACAGTTTCCTGCTTTATTTTTGCAGTCTTTGTTATGAATATGGTCTGATTTTGTGCCAACCTTTGTCACTAGAATGAAAATGAGAATACATTATGAAAACTAAAATGTAATCAGCATTAAAATTCTGTGATAGCTCATTCTTGTGACAAAGAGATCACTGGGAAAGAATGGCACAAAATTAATCAATTATAGTGACAGTCTCACGATTGTAATAAGAATAGAAAGTGGCACTACATTTTGTGCATTTACATAACTGAGGGATGGTTTAAAATTAACTCATTCATATCTGCAGATTCACTTATTTTCCTGGAAAAACAGAACTGCTGCATTTTGCCTACTGACCATAGATAGTGAGCATGTTCGATATATGGAAAAATCTCAGATTCTGCTTATTTTTTAGTTATTCCCCAAAATTTTCACAATCTCTTTCTAATTTTCTTTGTTCCTGCCAGAATGTGAAAAGTCTCTCATCATCAGTGCCTAATGCATAGCTATATATTCTGAACGTGCAGTGAAAAGGAAAACAGAAATGCTCCTTTGGAAATAAAAAAAAATAAAAAGGATAGAGAGGGAGAGAAAGAAGGAAAGGACCCTGAAATTATGTTGTTTGGATTATATTGTGTTCTGGTTTTTGTGGTTTTTTTGGTATTTTTGGTTTTTGGTTTTTTTTTGTTTGTTTGTTTGTTTTTTGGTTTTTGGGGTTTTTTTCTTTTTTTTTTTTTTTTTCCAGACTGTTTTATGTCTTTTCTTATCTGGTTTAAAGAAGATACATTAAAAAAATACATTTTCAGGAATACCAGAAGAATACAAATATAAGGGCGTTCAGAAAGTTGTTTTGTCTCGTTGCTGGTTCTTTGTTTACTTGGATATGAGGCAGCATTATCAAACTCCATCAATAGACCAGGAGATTAAGTGCTGAGGTCTCAGGGTAGGTTAATTTGGCTACATACTCCACATAGGCAGACTTTTACTGGCAGAAGAGGACTACAGTGCCTTTCACAAATCAGTGGGAGCTCTAGAAAAATTAATCAGGGAGAAACTGAGTGGAAACACCCAGAGTTGTCCTTGCTGTAGCTGGATCTTGGTAAATCCCAAGGCAACTTAAACCATGGAAAATTAAAAAAAAACCCAAACTCTGAGAAGCATACAAACTCATTCAACAATGGACAGAAGCAACCTTCAGCTAAGAAGGAGCTATCTTGTATGCAGACATGGAAGATTTTTGGCATGGAAGCCTAAAGTCTGGTCAGGATTTTTTGACCACTTTTCTCAATATCTTGCATTTAGCATTTTCCAAAGACAAAATAAATAGGAAGGAACAGCTGATTTGATATGGTTCAGCATGGTTTTGATAACATTATAGACACTATCTTTACTAAGAGATGTGTTCATTTACATGTGACTTTGGTTATTTAAATGTTACAGTGCTCTTCTTGGGTTTGTCTACATGTTCATAAAAACTGAAGAAAATTAAATGTTCCCTGGTTCCACTGATCCTGATGCTTCACAAGATTTGTGAGTATGAAACTGGAAAATGCTACAGAATTTTGTCTGTTAGCTGGATACCTAGCCAAAAAAAAGTGTTCATAGAGCTGAAGGTGGGATCTGATATGAAACAACCCTCTTTATAGATAAATGTGGCTGTCAAGTTATTATACTGCTATATTTTCTCTTCATTACAGCTGTCTTACGGTTAGCAAATCATACAGAGTAGGGCTTCTGATACACTAAAGCATTCTTAACCACTAGGAAAGTCGTTTTTTCTTTCCTGCCAAAGATCACTGTTGAGATATACAAGTAAAATGCTGCTCAGAGAAATGCTGAGTATCAAGAAAATGTGCATAAGATCATTTTTGTAACATATTTTTTATAGTATTGAGTTTTAAAAAAGAAAAAATATTAATTCCACAATTTCTATTTTGCTGCTAAATGGTATTCAAAAATGTACCAAATAATCAATTATGGAATTTACAGAATTGCCATATAATCTTCTGAACTAATATGAGTTTTACTTATTTTAACTCAAGAATTTTCACAACAAATTCTCATGTTAGCACTGTTGCTAAATCTGTGTTTAATAGGATACATATTTTTCATAGGCTGGGACTGAGTTAATTTTTTCTTCATAGCTGGTGCAGTGCCGTGTTTTGGATTTAGTATGAGACTGTTGACAACACACAAATGTTTTGGTTCTTGCTAAGTGTGCTTATCCTAAGTCAAGGATTTATTTGTGCCACATTATCTGCAACTGAAGAGCTCTACAGGAATCTTGGATGGACATGGCCAGGACAAGCAATCTATACTGGCCAAAGGACTATTCCATGCTACACATTGTCATGTATAGTATATATATGACCAGGAACACCTGATCACTGCCTTAGGATAGGCTGAGAATTGGTCAGCAGTAATAAGCTGTAATGTGCGCTGTTTTTTTCAACTTAGGTTTAATTCTTCTCTCCCTACTTTTCATAGAAATAGTTATAATAATAATAATAAAACTTTATTATTATTATTATTATTATTATTATTATTATTATTATTATTATTATTATTATTGTTGTTGTTGTTGTTGTTGTTGTTGTTGTTGTTGTTGTTGTTGTTGTTGTTGTTGATGTTGATGTTGCTGTTGTTGCTGTTGTTGCTGTTGTTGCTGCTGTTGTTATCATCATCATCATCATCATCAACATCATGGAGTTTGCAGGACAAGGTTTTGGAAGCAGGGGGCAACAGGAGCAGTTACTCTGAGAAGCTGCAAGAAGCTTCTCCAATGTCTGATGGAGCCAGTGCCACCTAGCTCCAAGATGGACCTGCAGCTGTTCAGGGCCAAGCCCACTGGGGACAGCAGTAGTGCTGCTGGGAAAACAGACTTGAGAAGGACAGAGGTGCTGCTGCACTAGGGCTATTGCAACCAGAGAAGTGAGTGAGGATATGTGAGAGAAAGAGCTCTTCAACTCCCAAGAACGTAGAGAGAAGGGGGAAAATGTGCTCCAGGTACAGAGGCTCTGCCCTGTCTGGTGAAGACCATAGTGAGGCAGCTGTGCCCCAATGGGCCATAGAGGTCCCCAGAACACAGAGGTTCACCTGCTGCATCTGCAGGATCCCATGCTGGAGTAGGGGAATGCCCAAAATGAAATGTAATATATAAGTAATTATTTAAAGGAAGGAACATAGGCCATTTTTAAATAATAAATCTATCATTGCAAAGGTCTTAATTTGTTCCATATTCACTAATTTTTTTAAACACATTATTTTACACTGCTAGTTTTTGGTGATTTGGCAAGTCATTATTTGATTTCTACATCTGTATTTTCTTCTTTGTCTTAGGAGGAAAAATAAAGACACTGCAGAGAATGACTTTTTCCTTGACAACAAAAGACTAATGAGAGATGGTGAGTGATCAGTGTGTTATCACAGTGAGAGACTGTCTTGATAATTCCTAGCATTAGGAATTAGCCTTGGAAAAGCTTCTTTCTTTGGTAAGTTTGCTTAAATGTAGAAGGTACTGAACTAACACATAAAAATTACACTGGGTAAATTTTATTGGGACTTTAAAGTCTTTCATAAAATTTTCATGTCTTCATACAGATGTCATAACTAATGGCTTCAGAAGGAAGTTTTCTTCCTTTGACAATTAAAATGTTCATAAAATAAAGAAGTATACCTTTCATCAACATGCTTGAAACAATTAAATTTTGATGAAACAGAAAAAGATAATATTTTATTTTTTTTAAATATAACATCAGCTAAATCCCAAATTGCATTGAATTATCAGAGGAATAGAGCTAATAGCTGCATAAATACCATTGTTGCAAATCAAAAGAAGAGTGATGTTCTTTTTCCTTTCTAGTTCCAATTAATGTAGTGCTAAGGCCTCTATAAGTATACTTGCATAAACACTTAACTGGTTCAGTGTCAAACTTGAAAGTCCATCTAATGATCTTTTCCTCAAGTATCAGAATTTATCTCTTTGAAGAAACTAAAATGTGATTCACTGTATATTACTGTTATCTTCTATCTGATCCCACTGTAGTTTATTAGGTTCTCAAGGTTCCACAGAGATAAACACTTAATCTTAATTTGCCCATGGGAAATAATATGCTAAATAATAGTATCATCCAATTAAGTCTTCTCAGGCAAAACATGTGCTTGGTGGCCATAAAATTCCAAATTAACATCCCACAACAAAATTAAAATTCAGTGTGATTAACTCAGATGATGATAACGTGCTCACAGCACGTAGTCTGCCCAAGCATAATATGATGTCCTGATCATAAAAGTAAGCTACTTGTCAAGATGGTTTTCACTGGTTACTTTTTTTACATTTTATATATACCCTTTAAACACACAGAAAAGATTATGTAAAAATACCAAACTAATAGAAATCTTTTAAATGTTTGAAGCACCTTTTGCTTTCACATTTATTGAGTCTGAGAGCTCTCACTTTGATACATCAGTAGTTTACAGAACTAGATGAGTGACTTGCTGGTAAAGTTTTATAGCATCTTCACATTTTGGACAGTGAGAGACAGTTCACATTTTTTGGACTAGCATGGTTCAGATTCACTGAGGAGTTTTTAATGTATAACAGCCTTCAGATCTACTATCAGTTATTCTAAGACATGTGTCTTTCCTCTTTCTGCAGTTAGAGGTATGGTTTTTCTCCTGTTGACATTGCTAGGAAAAATTTCTGCCATTCTTGATCTTCGTATTTCACTCTCTGAAGCACTAATAAAGAACTCATAGTTACTCCACAGAAATACTGACCAGACACCTCCCTTAGGGGAGAAGTACATTTGTGTGCCCCATTTTGCAGCAATGAAAATAGAGCAAATACCAGTTATTAATTGTCAGCTTAGAAGGCACCTTAAAGATTGACTTAGACAAAAATATGTCTGCAGTTAGTTTTTTTTCTTGAATCAACCCTGGGATTCAAAATGGAGTAGAAGAGCTTTCCTGCAAAAAACAATAACAGACACTCTTCCTATACTGGAAATGGCATAATAATTCCTAGGAATGTGGAGATCTGCAATCTTCCTTGCATATGTTTCAAATTTTTTTCCATGACTGGTAGTATCATGAAGAGTCTGAATTGGAAACAGTTGTCAATTCTTTCCCACATATTTAAAAGTTGACTATAGCTAAGGTTTCTTTAAAAAAATGTGTTTTGCAGAAACAAAGACTTAGGAGCAGAGAGAAGGAGGAAAGAACACAAAGTAAATTAGTGACTGATCACTAAATAGCCTTGTATATTTTAAGTCTGCCATACTATGAATATAAAAAACGTTCAAACGTTTGAATAGTCTTATTGGTGATTGGCTCATAACATACTCAGGGCTGAATAACTTGCAGAAATCAAGGAGCTAATTGGACTTGCATAGGGCTAGTTCTCTCTATGCATTTTGGTAGATGAATGCAGAATAACTTTCCAAACAGATTACTAAATTATTCACTAGGAGCTTGTTTCTTTCTTCTTAGCTGGGAAGACAAGAAGAAAGGCCAGCAAGGGATCTGAAAGGAAGTATGCCTTTTCTGAAAAGAACAGAAATAGTCTGAGACCATTATTCAAACTCATGCATTTTCTTATTCCTACTCCTTTCTTCACCATACTAAGACTGAGAATTTTTTGTTTGTTTTCTTATGCTATGTTTTAAAATGCTCTTGTCTGTAAGAGCAACAGTGCAACATCAAGAAGAGATGGGGTCCAGCTTATGTTTCTCAGCTTTACTAATATCTTATATAGTTTAAGCAAAATCAGTGGCTTGAAATCCAGAATGGGAAGTCTGGAGAGGCTTCACACATCAGAATTCTTCTTGTCCATGTGACAAAAGCTGAGGAAACAGATTTATTTCACTACTAATGTGCTGAGTTGACAAAACAGTAAAAAGTGAAAGACCATATCTTGGAAACTTTTCAGTTTTATTGCTTTTGTCATACCCACTCTTCGCCTATTATCATCTCTATGTTCTGAGATACACTCGTACCCAAAACACATGATGCTATAAAAAAAAAGTCTTGTGCTTTTGGCTCATATGTTTTCTGTTATGTGAGAAAGCAAAATACCTCTTGTAAACAGTATTTTCTCTTTGGCTGACTTGGAAAGAGGAATGTCAACATGGTACTTAGGAATCCAAAGAGGGAGAAGAGGACTTTCAAAGAAAAATTTCTAAGAGATTAAGCACAAAAGATTCCCAAAGCTAGGCCAAAGAAGGCAGCATTGTTCACTGCAGTTCAATTTTTTTGTGAACTCTTGCAAGAAAACTCAGTTTTATTTTCCTTCCTTCTCCCCCACCCCCCCACCCCCCCCCATAACATTCCTTTAAGGAATGAGGTTTGTCTTATTCTTTCTTTTTTGTAGAGGTTGTGTAGTTTGTCAGTGGAAAAGTAAACTTCTAAATAAGATATTACAAAACAGAAGATAAATGAGAAAGATCTGACATCGTATAAGGAATATAGAATATAGCAAGAGATGTGGATGATATGGGAAGAAAAAGGTGCATTAACTTGAGGCAAAAAATGACTGAGAAATATTATGTTCCTATATACACTTAGAGGATGACATAATGCTGCTTAAATCATATTGCACAAGGACCTGGAACGCATGCCTCTACCTATAATGAAGAAAGAGAGGCAAAAGACAGGATTGAACCAATGAAAAATTTTGAAAGCAAATGGACCAGTAGTAGTGACAGTTTAAGACTTTATGTGAGAAGCTTGTTGTGGTGTTGAGCCTTAGCAAGCAGCCAAGGTCCACCCAGCTGCCCATTTACCATCCCTCCTCTTCAGGATAGGAGAAGGAAATAAGATAAAAAAAGCTCCTAAGTCAAGGAAAAGGCAGGAAGATCACTCACTAATTACTCTTATTGACAAAAGAGACTTGGTTCAGGGGAGAAAAAGTTTAATTTATTGCCCAATAAAATAGATTAAAGTAGTGAGAAACAAATACAAATACTAAAACAACACCTTCCATCACTCTTCTCTCAGACTAAACTTCAGTTTTCATTCCTGATTCAGTTTTCATTCCTGGAATCAGTTTTCATTCCTGGCTCCATTATGTACCCAGGGCAATGCATTGGAAAGGTATGTTTGAGGGGGGGAGGTGTAGTCAGGACAGTGATTTGTCTCTGGTGAATCTTGCTTTTTTTTCCTCCTCCACTGTGTGCATCTCTCCACTGGCTACAGAGAAATATCTATGGTGGCACCTGGAATAGCTTCTCCCTTTCCCTCTCTGCCCTTACTATTCATCCTCATGTCTTCCACTGCTTTTCCCCCTCTGAGTATAGAGCATCCTTGCCTTTTTTGGAAGGCATTTTCCCCACAGACTCATTCCCCCAGGTATGAGTCCCTCATGGCCTTTTCAGCGGGGCACGCGTGTGTTGTGTGGTGGGTCCGCTGGAGGTGGCCGTAACCAGCTGTGCCCAGCACAGGGCAGCCCCTCAGCCTCTTTCCACAGAGGCCACTCCTGCAGCACTCTCTGCTGGAGCCTGGGCACCTGCACAGGGTGAAGAGCTGCTCACTACTTAGGGATGTGGAAATGCAAGCAGCCTTGCAGCAAGAGGGGCTGCAGGAGGAGAATCCATTCCTGTGGAGGGGTGACGCAGCTCAGTGCAGTGGGATATTCATGGGCTGGGGATCTGCTTCTTTGAGGAGGATAGCCAAGCAGGCTGCCACCTGCCTGCACCTGTAACTTGTAGGGTTCAAGAGAGAAATGCTCCAGTGAAAAAACCTTGGCGCATATCTAATAGTAAAATGGTCTGTTTTTCAACAGTTTATTCAGACACCTAAAGCACTGAGTAGCTTATGCAACACTGCATTACTGGTGATTTATATTCTTTTTTTGATTGAATTTATTTCACCAGTTCTAATGCTACATGTGTAAAAAGTCAGCTGTTTAGTTGGTTTGTTGGTTTTGAGTTTGAGGGGTTTTTTTGATGGGCTTGAGAGGTGGAATAGGTGGTTGGTTTTTCTTAATCTCATTTTAAAATATTCCCCGCCCCCTTCCTGGAACTGCTTTCCTGATACCTAAGTAGTTTCAAAAATGCCCTGCTTAACACTTAGTGGGTGAAACAAGTAATTTTTATTTACTAAATACCAGTATTCTATAGGTGAAACATCTAGATCTCTTTCTTCTCACATATGTAAAATAAAAATTTATCACTATAAGAGTTTTAGACAACATTAATACATTCTTGGGAACATGCACTTTGGAACATGTAATTTTTTGTCTTTTTGTTTGCTTGTTTTGTTGCTTTTTTCTTCTGTGTTTTAAGGTAACTGCAAAGTTTGTATATTTGTAAATACAGTTTTATGTTACCAATTAGAAAAGCCCTTCATATATATAACAAGAAATTCTGAAGTCACAACTTCTTAGCAGCCTTGTGGAATAAAATAAAATTATATTCTGCTGGCCTCCATCAACTTTCAGTAAAGTACTTAAACACAGTAAAATTTCCAGTTTTATTTGCTTTTTTGGTAACTGTCTCATTTGTTAGAACAGTTGTTCAAGAGAACTGCTAATCCAAAGGATAAAAATCAAAAATTCACTGCAAGTTTGGGACTGGAACTTGGTTTTAAGCATAATAATTTTACTTCAAACAGTAAAGTCAGTGATTATTACTAATGTGTTTTAGAGAATAAAAAAAGAGCATTCAATTCTGAACATTAATTACTCTCTCTTTTTCTTTCTCTTAATTTATTTTCAATTAATATATTTGAATTTAACTTTAAATTAAGAGATTTTTCTGTGTTGAAATTCTATGAGCTTTGTAAGGCATGCCTTTATAGAAAATATGTTTTAGAAGGAAATAGCACAAATGACTGCATGGTCTGTATCTAAATTGCACATTTGGTATTGATCCAGATTTTTCATTATCCATCTGCATGCTCAGAATTAAATGGGAATGGCCAAATGCTTTCCTGTATGTGTGTGTGTCTACTGCAGAAATGGGATCAAGCAACCTGAAAGCATCTGAGAAAAACAGGGATGGAGTTCTACTCCATATGTATTTTGGTGATATACTTAATATTTTTACAAGACTTTTTTTTGAGAAGTTTCTGGGATGGTACATACTTCAAAATAATGAAGAATCCATGATAAATTCCTAGCTCTCTTTTGTCTAATATTCAGTGTTTACCTAACAAAGATGCTTAGGGGATATAGGAGAAGGAAAGCAGAGGGATGGTGTTGGTAAATTTACAAGTTTCCTTGAATGTGTTTTATTTTTGGAATTGTTTTCATGTGAGAGTGTATCTATGTGACTATTTGCATATGCTTACAATTGCTCTCCTGATGTTTTAATGAACTGTTATTTCTCTAAGAAAAGAATGAACTTTCATTAAGGAATGTATATAAAACATATTCATAACTAGATGTCTCATCCAGAGCTGGATTAATATTTTGTAGACTATATATTTAACATATTCTTTACATATTTCTACAATAGCTTGCCAGAAGTCATGTATTACCAAGTGCGGTTTCACTCCTAGGAATTTCAGTCTTTCAGCTAGCTAAGTTGTTTCAGGTATATACATTTAAAGAAAAAAAATGAAAGAAAAGGGGGGGAAAAGTAAAAAATGAAAGAAAAGGAAAAGAAAAAAGAAAGGAAAAGGAAAGGAAAGGGAAAGCAAAAGTAATAGGAAAAGGAAAAGGAAAAATCTCTAAAATGCCGAATCTGTTGCCACGCTGCTTTATTTTTATACTGTGAAAATTAGACTAAGAGTTTCAGTTCTTTTTTCCCCACTTCAGTTAAAAATAGTTCCCACACTGCCACCTTATGGCTAATATGCATTTTAAAAGTAAAAACATTCCCACCCAGCTTGTGTTTGGACATTTTGGCATTTTTTCTGCTTTCCACTGTGTTAGTAAAAAATTTAAACGTTAACTCACTCCATAAGGCAAATTAACCTTAAGTTTAAACTGCACCATCATTACCTGACTGTTTCTCTTCTCTCAAGTTGTAAGAACAAGAGTATGAGGCAGTGCACCCATGAGGACTAACACTAATCCATGTTGAGATACATGAGAAACTGTGTGAAAGTCTTTGATTAACATCAGCTTTCCTTACTGTGTTCGAGACTGTATACTATACAGGATTTCTATACAGGATTTCTGAATGAAAAAACCAAATAACTAAAAGGAACCTAAATCCATATGCCTTTTTTTTTTTTTTTTCCATTGGATATCTCAGCAAAGGGAAATGGAATTGTGGCACACAATTAACCAACTGTATGTGCAACCCAGAGAAATCTTTTGATTAAGTCAAATGAAAAGATAAGTGTAATCCATTGTACTGCGTGATAGAATGGGTAATTCCAAAAACTCAGGCGTGAGAAAATGTCTAGAAGTAAAATTCTGCAGCACTCTGCTGTTTAAAAAATTTTAAAACCCACAATGCCTGACAAATTGAAAACTGAAATTAAGTAATTTACCTTTATCAAAAAAATTAAGAACTATATCACATCATCCCTAAGTAAAACAGTAATAAACTCAGACAAATTACCCAATATTTTTGTTCTCTAACTTTCCAAACAAAATTCTTTCAAATAAGTTCTTGCCAATGAAAAGATCCCATCTGAAAAAGTGATAAGTCACAAATGACAGAAGTACACAGAAGATACTGAACAACATGAATTTTAATAAGAAATATTTTGCAGCAATACAGTGTTTGATGAAAAAGCACCTAAGTGCTGTATCTATTTACTTAAATTATGTTGTAGTTAATACTATTATGTAAAACCTTTTTCTTAAGGGCCTATGCAAATAGAATCTCAGAACACATAAGTGGCATTAATTTACTTCACTAATACAAATATTTTTTTAAAAAAGAAGTAATCCTTATTTGCAATGATTATCAACATATTTGAGCATTAAATCACTATCACTGCACCGAATGACATCATACTGTTTATGCGATTGAAAAACTTTGTATCAGGCGTCATATGTGATTTTTCACAGTTTCTCATCTGGAATTCCCTGTTAGTCAATATTCTCCAACATTTGCTTAAATTGCATTCTCTTGGAAGCATCTGTGGCAAAAAGTGCCTTTGCTGAAATAATGTAGATGAAAATCCAAAACTAATTTTTAACAGAGATAAGTGGTGGTTTGGTTTTATATAATTTCTGGGTTTTGGTGGGGTTTTTTTCCCCTTTAGTATTGATTCTGATGTAGTAAGAAGTGAATGAGCATGCAAAAAAAAAGTCAGCAGCAAAACTAATCAATTTTTTTATAGTAATTAAAAAAAAAACCTAACCAAATAAAAACTGCCAACACAAAGGAAAAAACCCAATGAAAAAACCAAACCAAAACCAACCAACCAAACAACTCTCCCAAACAAAAACAACAACCAAAAAAACCAAGCCACCCCCACCCCCAAAAAAAGCCCCACAAACCAAAACGATTCCCTCCAAATCGAGCCCATACCAGCTGGTGAATATGATATGAAATAAAAGACAGGATTCTTTAGCAGAAAAGTAATTTTTGAACAAATAGAGCAAAATGTAGGGAGAATAAAAAATAAGAGAAAATTTCCTGCAAGCAAATCTGTGTTTCATGCCCCTTCCACTGATTTATTCAGTGGAATCAATAGATGGAGCCTAGCAGAGAATACCTACTTTAAACTAGTTGTATAGACCTAGAAAATTCACTTACATGAATTATATCTGGAATGTTAAAGTAATTTTTTTAAAGGGAATCCTACCACAAAATTGTCTAAACTGTGCATAAAGAATAATCCCTTAATAGCACTGAATAGTTTTTTGCTCTTGTATTCTTAAGATAGGGACCATTGCTTTTTTTGCATAACGTTGGAAATAATATGAACACAACTATTTAAATCTAAAGAAAAGGCAATGAAATTAGTCAAACTGCCTGGTTTTGTGCTTCCATTGAAATGATAATTTAAATATTTATTTAGTTTTTTATTTCATTATGACACACCAGATTATATTTGTATAACTGGAAGAAATATCAATTAATGAACCAAATTTTAAAGAAAGATTTAGTCAAAAACATTCCCTGAAAAAACTGAACATTTGTGCTCCTAGCAAACACAGCTCCTCTTTGATTAACTACATAAACTCACCTCCAAACACTATAATTCCTATGTGCAGTTGTTCTCCAAGACCCCAAATGCATCTTGCTGTGTGTTTATATAACATAATTTGTTTTGTATAGACCCAGCATATTTCAAAAGCCCAAACAATTGTGTACTTTGAGCAACAGTACATTAACTATTCATTTTGGATGTATTTTTAATTATAAAGAACTCTAAAATATTCTGTGTGCCCCATTCTGTTTCTGGAGTAAATTAAAAATTATTTTTACCAGATTACCTCAGTAATTTACTCCTAATATCTCATATTGTATTATGCTCCCCCCAAAAACTAATTTAAGTTCCTCAAACTTACCTGAAATATAGGTAATTACTACTGCCTTTCACACTTTGGAAATGGAGAATACGTAACAGTGCAAAAATATTTAATAATTTGTGAAATTTAGTGTAAAAGATGAAGACTACAATTTTTTTAAAAGTGTATGTTTCTCTTCCAGTAAAACAGCTGTTGATCTTTAGTGTAATCATTAGAGACTTTAAGACAAAAATGAAAATTAAAAGGGGATGGGCTTTTCTATTTGCCATGTGAAGATCCAAGTGTTCTTAAAATCACATACCAGGAGTTTCAGGTCAGGTACCCAAAACAGAAATAAAATGTATTACATTCCCCTAAAAATGGAAAACACAGTATCATTCCACTGTACACATGGTTTTTATAAATAATGTAGTTAATTTTTCCCCTACAAATACAAATTTTAGGAGTAAAGGAGAATGTAAAATGGTGTGACTAAGAAGGTTTAGATCAAGACTGAAGTAGGTACTCTTTCATACAGCTGATGTGGGCAGAACTCAAGAAGATTTTGGGTTTTTTCCCTACAGCAGATTGGAACACATGGGAAAAATTTTGGTTCCCACTACAGTTCTCCTTAACATTTTATTCTTATGTTGTGGAAGACCCATAAGAGGGACTTTTATATGGTCTTGTAGTGATAGGACAAAGAAGATTGGACTCAAGCTGAAGTTCAGATTTGATATTAGGAAGAAATTTTTTACTGTGAGGATGGTGAGGCACTGGAACAGGTTTCCCAGGGAGGTTGTAACCTCCTGTTCATGGAGATGGTAAAGGCAAGTCTGGATGGGGCTTGTTCAGTGGAAACATTCCTGCCATAGGGACAATTTTTCAGGTCCTTTTCAATCAACCTATTCTATCATTCTATCATAGTATTTTTTTTTAATTAATAAAATACATACTTTCAAGGTAGAACTCTATTCTAAGAAGTAACTTGGAAAAATATTATCAAATAATATTTTACTGTCAATTTTCTCAGTACTAAAGTCAATAGTTAACCTCTCTAACTCAGCATATCCTCAAGCTATTTTGTAGGAAAATAAATACCAAATATATTTGCTGACCACTTAATTTTGATTATGTTCTCCTGTGTTCTAATGTCACTAACTCCATTGGCTTCCCCAGGCCAACAAATTCCCCATTTATGGATTCCTTTTATTTTACTAAAGTTTTTAAAGTATTTAAGATTTTTTTTCTAATAACATGCATCATATTAATAAAAAAAGCACAACAAAATGAATTTCTGCATCTTACATCCCCTTTAATAGATTTGGAATAAAGTTGCCTTCCCCTCTGTTGCCCTGGGAAGAAATTTTGGTGGTATTACTTTTCAAAATTACTTGCTAGACAAGCATGAATTGTCCTATATACAAACACAGCCAATAAGTTCAACCATGTGTTCAGTGATTGTGTTGAATTTAAGAGTTTAGAGACATACATTAAAAGTATCTGGTAGACTCCATAACATTTGCATGGATGAATATATTTTGTGCAATCTCAGCTATAAAAATTAAAATAGTACTGAAAGGCAACATCACCAGATATAGCAATCTTTTCTTTGAATCCTCAGGATTCTGGTACACCTGTCACCATTTCACTGTTACTGTTGCTACATCTCTTATTCAACTTATGGTGCATGTTAAAAATGTACAACTTTCCTGTCTTTTGTTTTGCCTGGCTATATGTGTGCACCAATAGGATGATTTCAGCTATTTGTGAGAATTTTAATTTATTAAGCGATAGGGTTTTAACTGAGCAATTGCATTTCAGGATGATCAGGAGATAGTGAGAAGTACAAAAACACTGATTTTGTTTTTCCCCTAAGAAAGTGTGATATGCTCAGTTCTTGAACAAATACTGCAGGTATGCTAGATGGAGTAATTTAATGTAGAAAATTATAAAAAAGATCACTAACGTAAAGAAGATTACATTAAAAATTGAAAAGCAAACTGACATCCAAAAATTACAGCTTTCTTAGCAACAGGACCTATGAACCCCTTTCGCGTTAGTGTGAGCTTTTAGGTGTTCACGATAACCCAATCACCTACTTTAGCTTTATGCCTGTGGTATGAAATGAAAGTTGCATGAAAACAATCACTCTTAGGAAGAAAAGAGAGGGAACCCAGTGTATAATTGTTTCAATCCACAACCACGTAATTCAGAATTATGTATATGCTTGGCCTCTAGCTAATTACTTCCTCTTTATAGCAACATATCTGAACATTGTGTGAGAGGAAGAAAACAGGATGATGTGTCACAAGGTGAGTATTGCAAACAGAAAAAACAAGAGGAAGTTTCATCTCTTTGCAACTAGAATAAACAAAAGGGAACAAGGGCCCATCAGATGAAGGTTATTAATTTGTATCTACTATATTTGAAGATTTAATATGGAAGCCGTAAATAAGCAAATTACCAGCTGTCAGAAAAATTTTCACTATTAATTTAAATGAACATCCTTTAGGCAATCTAACATTTTGTTAGCCTGCAGGCTAATTCTAGAATAGAAAAGTGCATAAATAAACAGTTAATGAATTCAAAGTTCATTTTCCACGTTTTTACTAATATAAAAATAAACTTTCATTGCCAAAGTGCTTTATAAGAATAAAATTCATGGTGAGTGGCCTCCCTGTAGGATACGCGATTCAACAAATTCTTGTTATTCTGTTTGTCCTCTTTTTTTCTTTAAAGGTGACTTTTATATTATGGAATTTGATTAGAACATATGTGTCTTATGAAGGTCAAACTGTAAAGCTTTTTATCATGAAGATGAGGCAAATAAAAGCTACTCTTGATTTATGTTTGTATGCTGTACAAGATGTCAAGTCAGAGAAGCAACCTTGGTCAATTCCTCAAAAAAATCTGTCTGAGAGATGACCTTAGTGACTGAAACCAGAGTTTGTCCTCTGGTAAGTCATAAGAGGTTCTGCCAAATGTGTTTTACTGCCCGGAAAAGGGACACCCTGTAAATGCACCTGTTTATATTATGCCCTTTTGGGAATGTCTACAGAATCCAAATGAGAGCAGAGAGGAGACACTACTGTTAACACTTATTAAGCTTCTAAGTCTACAGAGGAAATGCTACACTGTACAAAGACCTAAGGCAGGTCAAAAAAAGGAGGAGTTTATTTACTGTTAATTGCCACTATGGTGTCACATTTTGTGAACAATTCAGAAAACTACATTTTCACAAAATAGAAGCTTATAAAAATAGAGTTTTATACACAAAGTTACATGATTCACGTGCAGTTTATTTGTATCATTTGAGAAAAATAAAAATCAGAGGAAAATTATATATATCAAAGAATATATCAAAAATATTATCAAACAAATTTTGTATGCACAGAATGCCATGAGCTTACCTGCATCACAATCTTTAATTTTAATGAGCTAACATATTTTAAAAAATAACTGCAGAACACATATAAGAAAGAGTTAAAGCAGAAACTTCTAAAAGAGAAGTTTCTTTTAATTCCACATCAGTTCTTTAACTTTACAAGCATAATGTGTGGGTTTCTTAAAAATGAAAGGCTTTATGTTCCTGACTTGCATGGCAGTGCATATTGTCATTTTTCAGTGGGGGGAAAAAGAAGAAAAAGTGTAATTTGTCCTTTTTAATTCCTTGTACAAACACTTATATTCCAGTATTGACTAAGGTGTTAGAATTATAATTATTATTGTGCTAATGAGGATACATCAGATGCTTCTATGCTGCAAACTAACCCAGGACACACTAGACATGTTCAGTTTCCATGGCCATTGCTCAGCTTCCAGGCAGTCAATAAAATACTTTTTACCAAAGGCTAACTAATAATTGTTGGAATGGCATTTTTGTCAGGTGCAGAACAAAATTATAGTTCTGAGAGTGAGCAAATGACTGAGAAATCAAAGTTTTAGTAGAAAACAAGTTGGAAGGAATGCAGAAAGACAGACAATAATTGACAAACCTGAAGCAAACTCCACTTTCATACTTCAGTCATCTGCACTAGTCATAACTTCACTAGAATTGTATTTTCTGGGAGGATATGCTTACTCTGGTCTCTGAGCCTGCATCGTATATTATTGTCCTTTTGGAGAACAGTATTGCAAAATACTAAATGCTGATTTGTACTATGAATTTATACACTGATTCTTCTCTGAAGGAAGCTCTCAGAAAATAGTTGACAGTGGTTTATTAAGTAGAGTGATTATGATATACCCTAGACAAATTTGCAGTCTGCATGAGGATTTGTGCATGAATTAGAAATTTTTGTTCCTCTGCTACAAGATATTTGTAGTACAGAGTTATATTTTGAGAAATACATTATTTATTTCATTATTCAATGCAACAGAATGCACTCAACAATGCTTATCTGTTGTTTTTAGGACACACTAGATTTTCACACTAGTTTTTCTTTGAAGAATATTGGAAAATATTCTATGCCTCTGGAGAGTCTTGTAAAAATAAATAAATTCCTGAAGCTCATTTAAAAAAATAAAAATCAGCATTTTTCATGTTTCTACTGAGGCAAATGACCAAAGAGAAACAAAAATAGCATTATAAAAAAGGGTTTTAAATTAAATAATTTCTACAACATATCTCTCAATGAAGCAAACATTAGTAACCTTTTGCTTCTGGTGATTATACCTGATTATAATGTTTATTTACAGTACAAAATAATAAAGCTTTCTGATCTCTGCACATAAAAATGTGGTAAACAAAAACATGCAGCCAAATAAGTTAAGTCAGGGCTTATCCAGAGGCTATTAAGCATTTATAATAAACTATGTGAAAGATTTACAAAGCCATAGGCTTATCTGGGACTGCTGTGAAACACAGCTCTCTCTACTTGGTTTAATGCAGAATCATGTGGTATTCTCAAAGGGTAAACTCAAAGCTTGTTTGTCAACCATATCTTAAAAACACACAGTTTACATTTTTGGGAGAAAGAACATGGAATTCGGCTTCACATTTAGTACTCTATGTTTCACAGTTAATACTCTATGAAATCACACAAAATTCTTCAACTTTTGCTCCATTATTTATATTAAATTCATAATGGCAAAAGCAATTACTGTATACTTAAAAAATAAAAGACTTCTGAATTTATTTCCTGTATTTTGATGAGTCCTCAAGTATTACCCCTTTGAATAATTTTACAGGATCCGCCATTATGTTATCTCATTTAAGAATACATCCATTAAACAAGTTTTGAATTTTATAGTAATTGCCTTTAAACAGAATTTCAGTCATAGGAGGACTAAACAGGATTAAAATACGTCTTTCAAATTGCACTATGATGACATAAATACTTAAAGGACAGTAACTTAAACAGATCATATCCATGAATTGACAACATAGAGTCCAGCCAAACAAAGGTTTTTTAAAAAGTTTTCTTATTCTCTGAAAGAGCTAGGTACATTGAGAAAAAAAAAAAAAAAAAAAGAAATAAAGATTGTGAGTAGCTATTTTCACTGTTATCTAGGATTACAGTTTAAACAGTACATTCTTTTAATTTAGTTTTTATTTGGCTAATTCTAAAAAAGATTTTTAAATGCAAAGGAAAGGTAGAAAAGCAGGAATCCTCTTCACAAATTATCCAGAAATATGTCTTCATGGCAAAATGCTATATTTTATGCATTATGCAATATAGTACAATATTTCTCTTTTTCCAGCATAAACCTTTGAATTTTCTATTTCCTATCAGGAAAGCAAAGCCAATATAAGAAGGGAAAAAAGCAGCATGTTTTTGTCATATGAGAAAGAGATCATTTCCAATACACAAAAGGAAATAGACTTTTTGAAGAACTATTAATAAAACTCTCACAAAGACTGTTTATGTTTGAAGATTTTTTTAGTGTCTTGTGGAGAAACATTGTAGGCATTTATGGAGCTGTATTGTTATCAACACACTTTAGTAATGATTTACAAGCATTGTCAGGAAGCGGCCTGCAAGAACGTGCAGGAGGGTTACTTTAGAGAGTGATGTCATGCAGAATCAAAACAGAGGGAAGAAGATTTTGGAGAAATATTGGTGGCTGCTCCTTGGAACAGAGTACAGTTTAATGTGTCACTGAAATAAACCCAGCATTATCCACCAAAGAAATTTGCCTTTTAGTAAAGCCTGAATGAATGAAAGCAGCACGACTTAGTGATGAGGATCTTATCAGACTATGATCTATCAGCTTTATGATCCTAATTTTGGGTGGTAAGAACAGCAAAGGCGAACAACATCAAAGGCAACATGAAAGATATCTATTAGTTGTAGAGATATACATTGGTTTTGCTAATTTTCAGGTTTCTGTGGATAAGTACCAGATCATTTCACGTGCTTCCCTGCTGCAGCAATTTCATTGCTTCAAAAATTTCATGGTGTAACATTATAACTGTTTTATAATATATTAGGATAATTTTTTTTCTTCCTTACGTAATCATTTTGGATGAAGCTTCATAATGCTGGCATAATCATTCTATATTGCATATCTAAGAAACAGAATAGTAAATTCTGTTTGAAGAATACTGTTGTCCTGTATAGAGAAGGCAAAATAGTCCAGCAATAAGATAAACAAAACTCTATAACTTTCAGCCAACGCTTAAAAAATTCAGATGTTTGAGTCTGCAATGTTACATTATATTATATCAGGCTATGCCATACTGCACTGTAACACACCACACTACACTAGATTACTAGATACAATGCTATACTATATTATGCTAATTATATTATGTCAATGAAAGTTTGCAGGAGGAACTCTAAACAAACAGCTATGTTATAGAACAGTAAAACATGAATGCAGCAAGTATTCAGAGCAGACATAGTAGAGATGAGACAATGCTGAGTAACATTAATATTCACCATGAGAGAGAACAAAATTCAGTTGAAAGGGAAAAGTAGGAAAAAAATCTTGAAAGGTCCAACCAGATAGATTGTAATTACCTGGGTCTTATAATTAGATTTAAGTGACAATTGTATGCAACTTGATAAAATGGTTATGAGTATCACACTATCCTGAGCAGCTCAATCAGTTGTTGCCACGAAATGTTAAAAAACTTAACCTCATTTTGAAAGAAAACTTTCCTAAGCATCAACAAACACAGAAGAAATTTAACTTCTTTCCATTATGAAAGCAAAACTGTAGGAGTAAGTTAGAATATGAGAATTCATAAACCAAAGACTGTATTTTCAACAGCTCTTTATATGAGATGCATGTAGTTAAAACATTTTCATCCTTTTCCAATTAATAATAACTAAGCAAGCAGAATGTGAAGGACATTTTTACTACTTAATCTGTAGAGAAGCTGAGAAAATAAAATAGCATAGTTATGCAACAGCAAGCATATAGCTAGGAAAATAATAGTAAGTAGGGCAGTCAGGGGACAATTCAAGTCATACCAATCACAGCAAATTATATATCTTTAGCTAAAGAAGCCACTAAACACAAATGCCATAAGTAAGGCTCAACCCAATGGGTGAGGAGATCAAGGAGGTTAACATACTGTAACAATTGGCTCAAGGGAGATCAGGTGTCCTGGAGGGGACTTTTAATTAGAGCCTTTTGGACTGGATATGGAATGCATTCCCATAGGAGTTCCTTAGTAGCTGATTAACGGGAGCAGCATTATCAGCGCCCTTGGACTTGATGGTACATTTTGCCTGCTAAGCAAAAGAGACAATTCTGCAGGTATAGTCAGAGGGAAAATATATATACAGCATGACAATGCTGTGATGTATGAAATTAGCAAAAACTATAACACAGTAAAACTAATCACAGTAAAATACATTTAGTCAAGTCCATTATGGAGTTCAGGTAGAACATACCACCATTATGTCAGTCATTCTTCAAATTTCATTCTTTAAGACTTAGCTTTCCAAATACTTGACACTTTTTGCAATCTATGAACTTCAAGATCTTTCATTCTTCTTAATATTGATAACAAAGAGCACCAATTGCATTTGAAACATTTATTTTTATATATTCTACAGTTTTCTTTCCATTTCTTTTCTGTCAAGTTGATACATAATCTTATTTTCCTTGTCCATATTCACTTTCTAGGAAATATTTTAAAGATTATATATAAAGCGGTCATTTAGTATGGCTTTGCTGTTGTTGGTCTAAACAGATAAAAATAAGAGAAGAAATACCATCAGCATGCATTTTTTTAAAATTTGTAATACTATACAATTTATTTAGGCTCTTTTCCCCCCCTCCTTCTTGAGCACCATCTGCAGTATTTCAACCATGTAAAATGCTGTTTAGTGCCACAGGGAGACTTATATAATTTGTGTCAAGTTTCCCTGAGAGTAGTACAAATGGTTTGTTATGACACATTTGATCAACTCCTACTATCTCATAAGACTAACCTCAAAAACAGTAAAAAAGATTCCAGTCTTATTATAATTTCAATGAATTTGAATGAAAAGTCCCCTAATGTAAAAAACCAAACCAACCAACCAAAGAAAAAAAAGTCATCCCTCAAAAAATAACAACAAAAACAAAATAACAACAAAAACCCCCATACAACTACAAACACACCCACTCAACAAGAAAAGCAAAACCCCAAATGCCCAAAATGCACGGTACCACACCAAAATAAACCTGAAAAAAGCCACAAGCAAAATAACCCCATTTTTGGACTAACATATCTGCAGAAAAAAAATGAGTAAATCAGTTGACACTGACAGCTTGTCTGCCTTTGGGAGCTACTACATAATAAACTAGAATATTAATTTACTGGATACTTAATATGGATTTCTCATGCAGAAGTGTCCTTACAGCAGTTAATCGGACTATGTTAGAATCACCCATCTCTGCAATCAACATGCTACCTCTCTTTTACAATAAGCTTTTGTGAATTATCTTGCAGTTTTTGAAAGACACTCAAAATCATTTGAATTATTCCTGGGAATAAGCTGACAGACACTGATGTGGTATGTGCTTCTGGGGATTTTTTCATCTGCAAAAGACACTACTTTTCATTAATTTCTTCTTATCTCTTGAGAGACACCAGCTCTGTGGTGGTGT
The DNA here is from genome assembly GCF_027579445.1 of Ammospiza nelsoni. Taxonomy (NCBI): domain Eukaryota; kingdom Metazoa; phylum Chordata; class Aves; order Passeriformes; family Passerellidae; genus Ammospiza; species Ammospiza nelsoni. The sequence goes on along the minus strand of NC_080669.1, from coordinate 40,134,786 downwards.
CTGAAGCTCTGAAGAAAATATTTCTACCCATTTAAACAAGACAACCTGACATATCCCAACACCACCTTTCTACTATCAATAGCAGGCCATGACATTACATCCTAAACAGTCAGTGTTTGGTACCATAATATGGTGGAACTACAGATAAAGGTATTTAATCTAGAAATTGAAGAAATTAAACTGATTTGGGTTAAATAGAGAACAGGCATAATAATTAATTGCAAATGTCTCCGTGGCAAAACTGAGTGATTAGCATGGTACATTTCTCAAAGGCAAGCAAAATGTGATCCTCTACCTAAAAAGACTCTTTTAAAGATTATGTTATTTAATGGATATGGTAAAGTTCTGCATCATAGTTATGAGAGCTATGCTTAGTTGGTGAGAGTTTCTCATGCTTATGGTATTGAATGAAAAAATCTAGAATGGAGCCCATAGTATGATCTAATGCAACATGTAATGCAAAGTGAAAGCCTCATATCTTTTATTTTCTTGCTTTTGGGTTTTTTTTGGAAGTTCGTCCTTGAGTTGAACCTAACAACTAAAAACTTTCTCTTGCCTTAACAAGGTACTACTCTGTACTTTCATGAGTAGAATTTTCTTAACCCAGACCTTGAAGACTAATCTCTTCACTGAGAGGCAGAGTTAATTTAAGCTGCGGTTTTCATCTGTATTTTTTGATGATATGTATTAGATGTTTTATGTGTTTTCCAGTGTATTAGTTGTTTTCCAACACACAGAAGATATTAAGCATTTTCTTTTATGAAAATCACTGAATTTGGTAAGCCATCTAAAGACTGACCAATAATTGTGATTTTCTAGTTAACACAGGTTCCCCAAGTCCTATATGCTTGCTATACAATACAGTTTTAGAAATGGATAATGAAAATGGCACGACAGTGTATTTAAATCCTGCTGTCTCACTTCCTCATTATACACTTAAGCATTAAATAATTAAGTGATATATCATCAAGCTGGGCAGCGTATACTTTTGCTGACAACCTAGAAATATATTCTTACTGATTAGAAGAGAGACTCTTGGAAGTTTTAGTCTAAATTCATTCAAATTAAGTAAGAGAGAGAACAACTGTTTTTAAACACTTAGGGTTGCATCTTGAGCATGGCTTCTACAGTTTCAAGTGAAGTAGGAGCTTTTATTCTGACATTCTTCAGTCTAGTGAGCATCCTATATAGAGCTACATGTTCATGTCCCTATTTCTCCATCAGATAAACTGTTTTGGAGGGCTATTTCCCAGCATGCACTTTTAAAAATCATATGCTCCCATGGAAAGTTTCAGATTCCACAATTTACAAATTCACTCTGCAATCTATCTGAACCTTAGATAATAAAACACAGCTTACATTTTCTGAAAGTTCTAGTTATAAAATTCCACATAAGTTAAGAATTGACCAAATCAGCTTGCATATTCTTTTTGAAAGTAAGGTAAATGCTTTCCAGTTTATTTCAGATGGCTTTATTCCTCTGCCTGTACCTATAATTGCACCCTACAGCTATGAATGCACAGAGGATTTCAAAACTGCTATCTCACAGGGTTAGAGAATTCTGATAAAATAGTAACATGAAAAAAATATTAGGGAGAGACTGTGAACTGATTTTTTTTAAAAAGTGAAAAATTCTTTCTGCATACATTATGCCAAGTTTATCAGAAAATTCAGTAGGGCAGCATTTAAAGATTCTTTTCATTTTTGTTTAGACTTAAAATCAAAACTTCTGAAAAACAGTTATTTCAAGGAAAACGTTTCTGCTACCATAAAATAGAGTTGTTGTCAAAGAATACATCTGTTGAATGTTTTGTAACTATATTCATGCTGTGCAGGGTCACTTACGCATTTAAATACATAGATATTTTTAACCGAAACAATAATCCAACTTTAACTTTAACCAAGCGTTTATGACTGAAATCTATCCCAAAGATTATATCAATTGACCTACAAAGTCTAACTTTTGAATTCAAACGTTAACCATTCAAACAAAACCCGTAGTTCTGGGGTTTGTTTTTAATGGACCAAATCCTTTATCTGGTGTAATAGAGGACAAGGTTTCATTGATTTCACCTGTGTTTCCAATTGCAAGTTAAGTGACACATCTTTTACTTAGTTTTTATTAAACTGTTATTCAAAGGCATGTTATGCCAGTTAAGAAAAATGAGCTCTTGTCCAAGAGGGAGAGAAAAGAAAAAGAAATGTGTCCTAAAGAGAACGTTTTAAATTAAAAAAATACAGATGAACTTCTAAAAAACTTCTAACTGAAAAATTTAAAGACACAGGATACACATTCTGGAGCCCTGCTATGTATAAGTCTGTGCTGTTTCATCAAAAACATTTTTATCGTGACACCTAATGACCACTTTCAGGAAAAGTTTAAAAGATATATACGATCAATTCTTGTTCTGTTCCATTGAATAGAATGTACTTCTCTCTGTTATAGTTGGTTTGGTTTGGTTTATGGGTTGGTTGGTTGGTTGGTTGGTTTTTTTTGCCTACTGAGATTCTGCTTCAAATAAATTATCTTTTTCTTAGGTCTAATACTAGAGTTACTGGCATGTATTCCTTTCCATCTTATTTAATGAATGATGATTCTTTTCTTTTGTGAATATAAAATTTCCCCTATTTTTTTCCATTAATGATATTTTAAATATTCCATGTGTTTAAGTCAGGGCAACATAAAACATATTCAATCAAATATGATAAAATATTATTTATGACAGAAACACAAAATTTGAAAATTTATTTCAATAGAGAGAATTACCAGTGCAACTTTTCTATTTTGCATTTCATATCTGTCTTAAAATGAATGTGTGCCACATTTTGAAAATTTTTCGCTATTTGTGAGATATCTTGAATTATATGGGAGGAGACCTAAATAGGGTATATGAAATTCAGGTTTGCATTTAGACCTGCCTGTGACAATAGTTTTATAAAGAATTAAGTAGCTAAGCCAACGTATGCCCTCTTGGAGTAAGAAATGGTAAAATTATTTCTAGCAGCTATTAAACTTTGATTAAACTGAATTTCCCTAATAAGTTTACCTTTTACTTATTTTTAGCATTATTGCCCATTAATAACACCTTCTAATACAATTACTGCAACTTCTCCTATTTTAGAAACATCAATATCATTTTACATTCATTAATTCTGACATTTACTATCTGGATCAAGGACATCAAGGACAATAAAAAGGCCAATAAAATATCTGTGACAGCACAGAACTCATTGTGGGCTTCAAAACCCTTGAAACTGACAAAATACTCAATAATGAGCCAAAGAAAATCTCTTTGCTGCATCAGCACTCTTGATAGAAGAATTCAAGACTAATTTTAAAGTGACTGCATTAACTGTAATGGTGGACCAGATGTATACAGGACAAAGCTGCTGATCTCAAGACCAGTGTCTGACTATGTTGAGCCAGGGAGGAAAAGAAAGACTCAAGTCTTCAGGTGGATCAGAAGGTTCACTTTAATGAAAGTAGTGGGTCTTTTATAATGTGATTTGCTAAGGTGATACTTAATTGGTCACAAAGTAGAAACATCTCACATTTTTGGCGACTATGAATAGCACACTCTAGGGAATCATAACTATAAATGATTCCCCAGTTGGTTACAGAAAAAGAGATAATAATTGTTTTAATTATTTTCCTCTGATTCCCAGGCTCAGCCTGAGAGAAATTATCTCTGTTCTTTCTTCTAATGAACTGAGAAGTGTCTATATGAGACCTCACCAGTTAGTTGCAGGACAATGGATTTGTGTTTTAATCTGGAGAGAGAAACGTACTCTCAATCTTTTGTTGGTGACTTAATTAGCGTATCTGAGATATTTCCCATCCTGTGACACTTTAAGCCCTAACGCTGAAAGCTCTGGGAAATTGGTCTTTTCACCAAAACAGTGATTAGTTGTTCAGTTAAGATGATCACTTGTAGGAAAATAACCATGGCAGCCTTGAGCCTAACTGAAAGCAGGTGACCTAAGTATTTTTATGGTTATTAAGCATTATTGTACTTTCTATTGTAAGTATTCTATCTCCAGAAAATTTCATAAGCATTGCATTGGATAAGAAATTGAAGGAAACAGAGCATAAGTGCTTAAATTACAAAATAAACCATAGAGAGTTTAGCAAACACTTTAAATTGTTCTCCTCATCATACAGATTGCAGAGAAATCTCACAGGTATGAATGAAATTTCCTGACACATCAGCAATGTTGATGGTAGTTGGGTAGCAGACTGGAAAAGTGAATGGGAAAAAAAACCCAAAAAACCATTAAATCTCAGGCTGAAGAATATCTCTGCAGGCAAAAAAAAATCAATAAGAAATGTGTATTCATCACTCATCAATCAGTGCTGCACCCAACACAGTGCCAAATCCCATCTTATTACATACCATGAATTTATCCAGTTCTTTACGCAGGCAACTACATGATGGTCTTTCACCACACTATTATCTGTGTCAACTACTGAGAAACAGAGGAACTCAAAAGGAGTGAGTTATCATAAGAAATTAATATTTCATGATAACATTACACATAAATATCTGCCAACTTCTGAAAGAACTCAATGTCATATAAAGAACAAAAAAACCCCAGACTATCAAGACTAGATTAAAAAAACAGAAGGAAGAGAAAAACTTAAAAAGGCCACCTTTTAAATTTATTCTAAAAGTAAGGTGATAGTTTTTGTACACTTTTTGTAGTACAAACTATGTTTTATCTATCAAAGTTCTATTATTTTTCTTTAAAAAGTCTTAACTTTTAAAAATAATCAGCATTTTTCTGTGACATTTATTTTTGCAAGAAAAGAACACATGAATACCAAAATCCATTAAGTTGTCAGCTGTCATTAGCCACAGCAATCAGTCAGGTTTGTTAAAACTAGATTTTCTCATCTGAAAAGACAGACATGGACTGAGAGGTATTGATCAATGTTGGTAAAATATCCTCTCAGGGCCCACCTCCCTGGACAAAATTTTCATCTAGGGCTATGTGTAGTCTTGCTGCAGAGAAGTTTAGGGATCTCAGGCAAAAGACCAATCCCAGAATAAGTGTGTAGAGTCCATTTGTATAGACACACCAATATGAGCCAGAGCTAAAGAGGCAGAGACACAAGTACTGCATTTTGCACTGTGTTAGAACCTTACATCTGCAGAAGCTGAAGTCTTTGCCTTGAGAACGCTTCACTGGCCACAAGACAATTGGATCAAGTCAGAACAACAAAGGATGGAGATGAAAGGTCAAAGGGTCATTGATTAACTTGGGGTTTGACCAACCAAGGGTTATTAATTAACTTAGTTATTGACTAATCAACCAACTTGAGTGGGCAGGATTTTTAACCAGCACTACTTTCTCCCCTTCCAGATATGAAACACACTGACTATTTCTGGATGCATGACTTAGTTTTTTTCATTGCCTCAGTGTGCCTGGTTTGCTTCCGCAACTTGATGTCTTTTTTTGCTATTATTCTTTCATGGTATCTGGGTGAATGAAATCTGCTCCCCTTTGAGGAAGTATGTTAAGAAGCTTCACTACAGATACTAAATAAGCATACAGAGACTACTTGACAGTGAATACCATCTCAACTTAATGTCTGCATTGCTTGTGATACAGCTTCCAGCTAATGGACTACAAAAGAAAGTTTCATTAAGAACCCCTAAGGAAGTGCAAGAAAGTAATGATCTACTCAGAAAAAAAAAAATAATAAAAAAAGAGATATTTAGACTGATTTCATACTCATTACATATTATCATCCTAAAACATTTAAGTGTTTTCTGATATGTAGCCTTATGGTCACAAAGACAGGGATAAAGAGTTCTGAGTAAGGTCCCCAGATCATTTTTCTAATAATAGGAGGTCTAGCTCCCCAGAGAAGTCACTACTACTGTTGACCTGGAAACCACTAACCTAGTTAAAATAAAGTATTGTATGAAATGTGATGCAGAAAAAAATACATTACAATGGAATTAAAATAGAAGAACTTCATGTGTGTATTCTATCAGAGATTTCTTTTTTCTTCTTTTCCCGTGAATCTTACTTTCTAGCATACATTACATGAAGGGTAGAGAAGTTATCTTCAATATCTGAGGCCAAGAAAATGATTGAGATTTGCTAAAACTATAACCAGGTTTTGTCACTGATAGCCAACATTGGCGAATTTTCTTCTATTGGCTTGTTTCTTAATTCTCAAACTAAGATAAGGATCAATTCTTTCTTTAAAAAAATTACAGGCATTTTGCTATAAATGTTAGATCTTTGAAGGCATTTATTGATTTATCTGTTTTCATAAAAATTGATTGAGGGTAATAATTTCTAATAGCTTCAAGTAAATCAGACCAGTATTTTTTGGAAGATATAAAAGTCCTGATCTCAAAACTTCAAAAACATAATAAATCTGGGAAACTACTAATTAATTCTTATGAGAGTTAGCTCGTCTCTGACTAGTGAACTTAGAATCATAGATTCATTTATGAAGAGCTTGGCAAAGATCCTCAAGATCATTGAGCTCAACCATAACCTGACACGACCAAGCCGACCAGTAAACCATGTCCCTAAGTGCTACATCTATGTGTCATTTCAAAAATTGTAGTACTCAACTGCCTCCCTGGGCAGACTATTCCAATGCTTGATAATAATTTTGGTGAATAATTCTTTTCTATTCTTTCCTAATATACAATCTAAACCTTCCATGGTGAAATTTGAGGCCATTTTCTTACATCTTATCCCTTGATAGTTGCGAGTAGAGACTAACTCTCAGCTCATTATAGCCTTTCAGTTACTTGTAGAAAAAAAGTAATCTTTGCTTCTACAGGACACTAAAATTCAATTTTAAGCTTTCAAAATTATTTAAGCATAAAAGAGCATAAAACAAAGCAGTTTTGAGTTGATTATATTTGTTAAGGCACTGACATTTTTCAGCAGTGGGATAAATATGAGATCACTGCATGTCCCATAACTCATTGCAGTAGATATTGCACCCTCTAAGCAGAGATATTAGTTGGGTTGTTTTGTTGTTTTTTTTAAATACACATATATATATATATATATTGAAAGGTATCATTTTATAAGTAATGCCTAATATTTCTTACTTAACTGTTATGTATTTACAAACGTAAATGTAACATTGAAGATGTGAAATATTAACAATATGTTAGAGAAAACTATCAAATACAAGATCCTCATGCACTGTTATTTAAGGATTTCTAAAAAAATTTCATGGAGAAACAAAGGTGAATTAGTTGTTTTCAGGAATAGTTGCTGATAAGGTAAGTAAAAGAACTAATTAAACTAACTAAAAAATTATAACTAACTAAATAAAAACTAACTAAATAATATCATATACATAGAAAATATTGTGTTAAATAGTAAATAAATTGAAACTTCAAGCATGGATTTACTAGTTAGCTGAAAGAAGAGTTTTCTTCTTTTTGTATAGTATAGCCCTAAGCATTGTGCAAGACAATTATGAAGACAGTGCAAATCCTATTTACCTTGACAAACAAAAAATAACTTCAAATACAACTAGTGATGGAAGCATTTTATAATAGTCAGTTAATTGCAGGTTATATTTCATTATTCCAGGAATGAAAGAGATTAATAAAGAGGGTAAAGGCTGAAGATATTAAATATTATTTTGCTACGTTTGTTGTTGCTGGTTTATTTTTTCTGAGAACATATCTCAGTTGAATTTATGTTTTAAATGTATAATACTTGCTTTAAAATGTGAAAAGAATCACTCTACTGCATAAAATAAGCAAAAATAAAAATAATGCAAAATTCACTTTATTCTATCTGAAAATAAATATTAGTAGGTACAACACATTACAACACATTACTTTGTCAGAACTAACTTTGAAAGAGCAACTTTTGTTATCTGATAATATGATAACATATTTTTATCATACTATAACATATTCTGTCCCCAGCAGAAAAGGGTGTGACATCTCACAGGGACAAACTTCCCCGCAGAGAAGCAGTCAAACAATGTAAACCAGGCATGTGGATGATGGTATCTGCAGCATGTAAAACTTGTATTGTTCCAAAAGTTGTGCAAAATGTGTGATCACCAGTAACATATGGCAAGTGCCTACAAGGTCTGAGAATTAGTGATTTTCTTCAATGCTTTCTTGACTATGGAAACCATAATAAAAATTCATGAACTTTCATAAATATTAATAAATATGTTATCTACTTCTCACAGTAAGAAGTTAGACTACAAAGGTACAAATAAACTTCAAAGAACTTTCCTCTCTTCAGTCTTTTCCAAATGAAAAGATGACTAAAAGCTCTAACGAAAAGCTTAATGGACTGTACCACTATGAACAAAGCATTTTATTGCTTAAATATAGTAAGATTTTCATTCATTGTAGACCACACATTCTAGTGTCTTTCAGTCTTTGCACATGTTCAAGATGTTTCATACAAGAAAAAAAGAAAAGGTTATAGAGATCAGCCTATGCTGATAGAGATCAACTATAGCCTATGCCTATGCCAACCACTTCTCTTTGGGATTGCAGAGCTTCCTTAATATGTTATAAAATAGTGTAAACACAAAACTAACATTACCAAACATTTGTATCTAGTTGACTTTGTCAAATTTATAGAATATTATTTACGTTTTTTTTCTGGGCCCTTTCTTGTGAGAGACATTCTTTCATATACATAAGAACAATGGTTATTACTGCAGTCCATTTCTGTGGTTGGCTATCATTTTAAGCAGATGCTATTTAGTGCTGAAGCAGCTATTAAAGGCAGCCATGCATGTAAGTGTTTCTGTGGATCGATTAGCAAAAATTGCTCAGTCTACTGATGACTCAATGACCTTTATTGTGAGCTTTTTCTCTTTTGCTTCTCTAACCAGTATTTGGGCTACTTTCTTGATTATGCTGTGAAATCCTAGAATTCACCAATTGGCTGAACTTGACATCTGGTACCTCACTTTTACTGCTAGCATTTTACTGTTGCCTACACATCGTAGTGCTTCCAGAAACAAAATAAAACAAAACATCTACAAAACAAAAACAAAGCAAAGCAACAGCATAAAAGAAAACAGGGACTGTATTTTCTTCTCTTTCTACTGCAATAAATGTATGAAAATAAATTATAACATCTCTGTACAAAACCATCTTTGGCTGAAAAGGTTATAAAGTCACATCTGATGTCTTAGAGGTTTTCAAAATGTACCCATACTATCTAACACCATTTTATTTAAAGTGATATAACTTAAGAGCTACAGCAGTAGCGGAACAGTGTTACAGTGGCAGTTTTTTATTTATGTGAAGGGAGAGAATAAAAAAAAGGGAGTGATAAAGTGCTTTTGAAGGTCGCAGAACACATACAGACTCACAGAAGCCCTTACTTTAGAACAGATCTTTAAGATCATTGAATAAAAGCATTAAACCAGTGCTGCGAAGCTCACCATGCCCCTAATCACCACAATCTATGCTTCTTTGAACTATCTCTAGGGATGGCAACTCAGCTATTTCCCTGAGCAGCCTGTTGCAAAGCTTGACAACCCTTTCTGTGAGAACATTTTTAATAATATTCAATCTAAACCTCCCCTGAGGCAATTTAAAGCCATTTTTGCTCATGCTATAGCTTGTTGCTTGAGAGAAGAACCAAGACCCACCTCACCACAACTTCTTGTTTTGTAGTTGAAGAGAGCAATGGGATCTTCTCTTAGCCCACTTTTCTCCATGTTAAACAATCCTAATTCCCTCAGCTGCTTCTCACAGGGCTTGTACTTCAAACTCTTCACCAGCCTCATTAAAGAAGTCCTTTCTCCATTCCATACTTAAAATTCCCAGCAAAACCAGAGATGGCATGTAAGCAATAGAGAATAAGAAGGTATGGGTATACAGCTAGAAAGTAGGATTGAGGGTACTGCTCAGCTTACAGACACAGACATGCTAACTTTGGTAGGCTGCAAACCTTGGCAACAGAAAGCAGAACCCCGAAGCAGGAAGCAAAGATAAGAGTGTGCTTGGGTGTGCTTGGTGTGCTTTGTTTATGAGAAACCATGCAAGACCATACGTGCCTGAGCGGGTCTGTGCAAAGCCATGATTAAGCAGTGTTACTAGGAAACGTTAAATGTTGTGATTGCTGCTAATTTTAGCTATAGCTAAAAGGTATATATGCTGAACTCTGTAATCAGTAAATTGGCTTCTTGCATATAAGCAGTGGAGTCTCTTCAGTCGCCAACAAGAAGGTCATATTGTTTTCTCACTCCTACTTAGAAGACACTGAAGTTGTTATCCTAGGTGTCTGCTGAATTGGTTTTTAATGAACAGAAGAAAACAGAATGTATAACATAATATAAAAGAGCATAAAAAAAGCCTTATTTTAAAATACTTAACATCTTGCAGTACAAAATCGGTCTGGGTAGAAAGTGAATAAAGTTTTCTTTAATTGAAGAAAATCTAGCAGAAGATACATCACAGATAAAATTTAATAGAATAACTCAGATAGTAATGGGGAAGCTACGTGAGATCTTTATCATTCTTTTGCTGTGATGCCAGTTCTATTTTTTGGTGAAACAATATTTATAATGGGAATATAATTTTGCTTTCACAAGAAAATAAAATTAATACAGTTTATAAAATAGATGAAAAGTTAAACAAAAATGAAAGAAAATAAAATCATCCTTAATATGTACTTACAACTTTTTGTCCTCCAATATCTTTAAACTTCTGTTAATATGTGTTAATTTTTAATTGATCTTGTGAGTCTGTCTAAAAGAAAATGTTAAATATATGCTATCACATATCATAGGGTCACTTGGCTTGGGACCTCTGTCCATCCTTTTGTGATAAAACTTAAATATACTTGGTAAGATTTAACTATTTTCCTTTTTGAAATGTTTATTTTGGGCTAATACACATAATGCAGCTTATTTTCTTGATACTGCACTTAAAATGGCCCTTGAAAGAATCTTAACTTCATCTAGTGTGCTGGTTTTGGCTGGGGTAGGGTTACTTTTCTTCACAGTGGCTGGCATGGGGCTGTGTTTTGGATTTGTGCTGAACACAGGGTTAACAACAGAGAGATGTTTTTGTTATGGCTGAGCAGGGCTTGCACAGAGTCAATGCCTCTTCTGCTTCTTGTACTGCCCCGCTGGCAAGGAAGCTGGGAGTGCCTGGGAGGCTGGGAGGAGACAGAACCAGGACAGGTGATCCCGACTGACCCAAAGGACATTCCAGATCATGTGGCATAGCATCAGTACATAAAATGGGGGGGACAGGGGGAAAGGAGGAAGGGAGGACTTTTGGAATAATGGCATTTGTCTTCCCATGTCTCCATTATGTGTGATGGGACTCTGCTCTCCGGGAGATGGCTCCACACTTGCCTGCTCAATGGAAGCACTGAATTAATTCCTTGTTTTGCTTAGCCTGTGTGCGTAGGTTGGCTTTCCCTATAAAACTGACTTTATCTGAACCCATAGGTTTTTATCTTTTACCCTTCTGGCTTTCTTCCTGATCCTGCTTCTGGGCGAGAGAGTGAGTAGCTATGTGGGGCTTGATGGCTAGATGGGGTTGAACCACAAGAAAAATCTGCATGTGGCTTTACTCAGTTTTACTCCTTTGAACCGTGTGCATGTGCCTTTTGAAACGCTCTAGTAACATAAACATCTGCAAAACATCTCTTAACCAACAAAATATTCACAAATTCCTTTCTTTCAACTTTCTACAGACTGACTGTATTTTTAATCCTTCAATTTGACCAGTTTGTTTTGGTATCATTTCATTGTCATTGCTGTAGAAGTCTTCTTGAATTTTTTCAATTGCAAAAGAAGAAAATTCTAGATAGTTAAAATTTTTCTCTATTTTTTTGTCCTAGTGTTTTGGGTTCGAGGCAGTAACAATTTCAGACACCTGTGGCATCTGTGCAGGATAGACATAATAATCAGGATAGAAAAAGTTAGTTTGCCTTGAAATAGAGTAAGTTTGCTAAGATGACATGGGTAAAACCAGTAAGTATTTCATAATACTGTTATGACACAGAAAGATGCAATTTTACATTAAGTACATGAACAGCACAGGGGCAAATAATGAATTTCAATAGCAATACATTTTTTACTGTATGACTCTGTCTCTGATATATGGTGTTATTAGAGACTGAAAAACCTCAGAATTTTTCACACTATATTTTGATATGATTTATGTATTGCATCTATATGAGACTTTAAGAACATAAATCCGAATGGTTTATGGATTAGAGCGTGGGATAAGGGATGAGCAGGGGTAAAAAGAACGGAACATTTTCCACTCCCTAAGTCTAAAATACTTTAAATTTTTGCATGATTTTATTGAGATCCTCTGAGGTTTCTTAGTTTTAGTAAATATAAACTAAATGGCATTATTTCAGCTTTCATTATTTTCAAGGTTCCACTCCCTTTCACACCATTAACTGTGCTGTTAAATAAAGTTGGATTTCACCTTACTGCCTTTTTTACCAATATGTGAGAAAAATAAAAGCAATGATATAGTACTGAAAACTAGCTGATGGATGCAGCAGTTTTGTCTGTTATGGAATACTGCCTTGTCACATAGTTATGTAGAAAGTGAATATAAGTAGTACCTTCCTTCTAAAATCACTGATAGGAGCCTAAAAAGTATCTTTGTCACATGCTGCATGCTACAAACAAGGTAGATAAGAGGCTTCTGGCTCAGTCTTTTTCATAAAAAGACAGGTTCATGTTTCCATTAAATACTTGTACTTTGAAACAAAAACAAACAAAAAAAGACACTGCAGCTGCTAGTTCTCATTTTTAAAAAACATAGAAGAATTACATAGAAGTAGCAAGATGATGCTATTGGCAAAAACAGGAACTACTTTATTTCCACCTTTTCTTCTGTGTTTTGAGTGCAGGATAAAAGACTGAAACAGAATAAGTGTATGATATATGAAATTATGTCTTAAAATTGAAAATTATTTCATAGCTGATAAATCCTGCTATTAAGGTAACACCTCAGCATTTTAATGTACTTTTGAGAAGGAGTGCAGTAGTTTTTCTTAACATGAGATTTGCAGAGACAAAATTTGTCACATTGTGCTGAACACGAAATATAAAGGTCATCTGCTTAATTTCAGGAAATATAAGCTAAAGAATCCAAACAAACAACAAGTCCCAAGAAAATACACTAATATGATCTTGGCTAAAAAAATCCCAGCATAAACTCATGATCTCTGTCTTGAACATTATTTTTAATTGCACTGTCTTCAATACCAGACAAACGGGTTACTTTTTCTGCATGTTATAGAATTTTCAAACTGCATATAAGATTTGAAGTTGCTAAGCACATGGAAGATATACATATATCTTCAATTTTATGTTTTAAAAAAACTAAATTTAAAGCTTAGGTTTTGTGGGGGGTTTTTTGTTTTGTTTAGTTTTGTTTTTTAAATCAAGGAACTGCTGAAGTTCATCAGCTCTTAAGTTTTACTGGAAAACATGGTGAGATCTTATTCTGTGAATACTAGTCAACTCTACTTTTTCTCCTTACACAGGAAAATAAAACAACAATTTGATCCCTCTGTAGATCATGATTTGTTTAATTTTCTTTTTGTTTAATAAAAAATATTAAATTTAGTTAAATATTATCAAAATGTCTGTGCCTACCATCTTAACAGTAGTATTTTTTTTGCATATTGTTTCAGTGTCTTCCAAGAAACAAAAAAAATTTGTATTTTTTAATAAAAATTCAGATAATGAATCAAATGAACTCCCTATCACTGGGGTTTTCTATATATAGATATAGAATCAAAACTGACATCTCACCAATTGTGGGTGCTTCACTACCTCTGAATTTCTGCTGTGGGTAAAGGCAAGGCTATACATTTTCTGCTTTCCACATTTCTGCCTCAAAATATCCAATGAATAGAAATCATAAGAAAAAAGGATGTGAAAGAATTTTAATTAATAGCAGGACAACACTCAGACCCTACAAAATCATGCATGGAAGGAAAGTTTTGAAGTCTCACAATATATTTTTAAGGAAAACATAAGACATTCATATGCTTCTTTTAAAAGCCTAATATTTTAGGAAAATTTTCAGAGTTCCCTCAATAACGCAAATACTTGTTTCATATATTTGATAAATAAATAGCATTTTCAGGTTAGTTTCATATTTTTGCTTAGACTCAAGGGTATTTTTTACCATACATACCTGCAAAAAATTTGTTTGTGAATAGTGATCAGTTCATGGCTTTTTTTTGCCAAATACTTCACATTATCACTTCAGCTAAATCAGTGTTCAGTGGGTGTAAACTCCCAATGACTTTACAGTCAAGGAAAATGTTATGACAAGTAACTGCATAATAAATCTGCTTAGAGAAACATGCATGTTTACCATCATATCACAAGAAACAACCTTCTTTAAAGACGAACTTTTGCCCTTTCCATAGGTCTCTCATGACCTTAAAATGTCATCACAAGAGTGTCCACACTCTGTATTTAATTTATCACAATGACATCTGGCACAGAGCTTGCTCAAAGCAGGATCCCACGTGGCACAATGATCTCAATAACATCATACACTTTTATGCTTTTTTTTCTTATTCCTCCCTCCTCTTCATCTGTCAGGGATGCACAAGAAATTTCTTTGGTTGTATGAATTGTACGTACACACTTGTTCATGTAATCCTATTTTGTGGAGCTCCATCCACAATTGGCTGCTTCTATTGTTCTTGCTTTTTAACTAGTAATAGTGGTCTATGCAGCAGGGTATAGGAGGAGAAAAGTATGCAGGCAGGGTAGGAGAAGAAAGAAAATGGCCATTTCATCCATATATATGTAGGAATAGATTGGTTTGGAAAAAGCATAGACTATATACCTAGTGTGTGTTATGTTTTTTGTATCCTTATTCTGGAGTGGATGTCTTCACTCAACTCCACGCAATGAGTCAACAGGTTAAGTTCCACCAATTATATGCGCACGTGATACATGTGCAATTAGTACATGTACAATTGTGATACATGTACAATTAGTGTTTTCAGGGAGAAAACCAATCTAAGTGCCTCAACACTAAATACAAGTACAGTTTTCATTATCTCTTCCTCCTACTTTCCAAACATTTCTGTACCTAAAATTGTAACAGAAACTCTTGAACTCATAATAGCAAACTTTAAAAAATATTCACTTCCAGAATGCTGATTTCTGGAAACATTCATAATTAAAACAGTAAAAAAATATTTTCTTGTTTGGAAAATACAGTTCTGAAACTTCCACAAAAAGACTGGAATTTAGTAAAATTAAAGAACATCTTAAAAGACGCAGGACTAGTCATTAGATGAAAATATCCTTCCTAAATATTACAGCTTTCATGATGTGATTTATTTCCAGCAACTAAACTCAATGTCTGTGACGGTGTTCACAGGGGTTTTTGGATGAGGGAAGAGATGGAGATCTGACTCCATGTTCCAGAAGGCTTGATTTATTATTTCATTATATATATTACATTAAAATTATACTAAAAGAATAGAAGACAAGGTTTCATCAGAAGCTAAGAATAGAAAGGATGATAACAAAGGCAGCTGTCTCGGACTCTGTCTGAGCCAGCTGGGCTGTGATTGGCCATTAATTATAAACATCCAAGATGGGCCAATCACAGATCCACCTGTTGCATTCCACAGCAGCAGATAACCATTGTTTACATTTTGTTCCTGAGACCTCTCAGCTTCTCACGAGAAAAAAATCCTAAGGAGAGGATTTTTCATAAAAAGATGTCTGTGACAAATGCCTGCAATTATTTATTCTTTACCTAGCTGGTATTTCATCTCCAAAGCTTAACAGTGAGGTTGTATGCAAAAGCAACCATAACTTTGGGTAATTAAAAGCAGAGTTAGTATTGCTACCTGACTTTCACTGAGACAAAAATAAAATACTTATCTCAATGATGCATTTCAAACTTAATGATGTCTTATGATGGTTTACTTTATCAGTGAAGAAAAGCATTACCCAAAACCTACATTATTTAGCCATGTTAGTTCCTCTGCTTGCAGTCACAGAGAATAACAGGTATGCTGCATTCATGAAGCTGCATTGTACACTGATATTTCTTATAGAAAGCAACAAGGTATATTAACAACTGTGAGCATAAAGATTTTGCTTGCTTCTTTGGAATTAAATAATATGAAACATTATTAGCTAATAGTACATATGAATGTCCATCAGGATAATATAATGCCAGAGATACACAAAGAAAAAAATTAAATTTTGGTAAGAGAAAGAAAATATTTTTAAATATTGTACATTACAGAGGGAGCATTGTAGGCATTTTCAGATAAAAAAAGTTAAATCATTCCAATGATACTATCTGTGATAAGGGAAAAAACAAAAGTCACAAATTCTTCATGAAGTTTTCCATAATTTTTATATTAATTATTAATAGGATCTTCAAAAGCCACTAGTTCAGAACTTCGAGGTGATGAAAACCCAATTTTTTCCCGCTTTTTTCCATTGAAGGGTTGTAATAGGTTGTTCTAACTGGAAGGAATAAATGCACTGAAAATCCAGTTTCTTAGTGTATAACTTAGTCTTAATGAAACAAACCATCTCTTATTGTTTTACAATGCAAAAATATTTTGATTTTCCTATTCTAGATGATAATTTAATTAGAGGGGAATCTTATATAGTTTAAATGCCAGATGCTCACTTTTTCTCTCTGCATATAGCACAAGAAAACTTTCAGTGGCCAGTGGCCACCAATGGATGCCCAGTTTGGAGAAACACAGCATTTTCTTAAAGGCCACAAGATGGCAAATTTTCTCAACAGTCCACATGCACTAGTGGCTAGCCAAAAGACAGTAAATCCTGAAGTAAATAGTAGTCCACAGAGTTTGGTTTTACTTTGGAGGTTTGTATGTCTTATTGTACCTCATTACATCTGTTACAGGAACACAATATCATATCCATGCTAAGAAAAGAGCTAAGAAAGGTATGTCTATTAACTTATCTGCAACCAAACCTGGCTTCCTGTACCATGACTTCAACATGCAATTTTCTGATCATAGAAGAGTAGATGATGTGTATGAAAATATTTTTAAATGAAGGATTCATTAGCTTTTAAGCAAAACTTTACTTATTTGCATTTGTATTATTCTTTCTCTTCCTAAAGTTAGCATCAGCATACTGGATGAACAGGAATCTAGCTTAGCTGAAACAACTCCAGAATGCATTCTTGTCATCTCACAAAATATTATGGAATTTCCTTTTCTCCAAATGTTAGAAAAATTTCCACTCAAACAGAGCACAGGGGACCCTGTAGCACAGAGCAGGCAGAATGTGAGACAGATCCGAGGTCTCTTTAAAAGGGTATAAGTGCAGTGGACATGAGATGTCATGGAATTTTCTGATAAGTGTTGTTTCTTTCTAGCAATGGGACAGGCAATAAAATGGGAATATCTGGTGCACAATCCTAATTCCCATTTGGCCAGATGAGCTGGTCGTCTCTACTGCTAAATGTGTCTAACTGATTGTGGCAGATGACTAAGGAAAGAAAAAGGGGAAGAGAGACATCAGGTGCAAATTCAGACAGGTTGTGAGGATTGGTACTGGACTACTTGATGTGAGCTACTGCCAGTCCTTGAAACAGACTCCACAGTACACTGTAATATAATTGTAGCTGTGGGTCTCCATACTATCACTTTTACTCCCTTTCAGATACGTTCCTCCTATTTGCCTGACATACTCATCATTTGCTTAATAAGTTTATTTCTGGAGCCAAATCTGAATAAGACTGCTAATGTCTTTGCTTTGTAAGTAAAGCCTATATCACTTTCTGGTACCATTGGGTTCCTCATTACTATGTCCAAAACAGGAAAGTCATCTAATCACCTAGAATACCTCTTCTCTTGATTAGGATCAGATGGAAGATCTTTTCTGATCTCTCTTTGACACTAAACTACCTTAATCACCAGAATTGTCTTGACTCGAAAGACACGTGTCTGTCAAGGAAGGCAGAAATCACCCTTGGAACGGAAAATGTAGCCCCCTTCCCTCCAAATTATTACAACTTTGAAATTACGGGGCTTTCAGGCGAAGATATAGGGAAAGGAATAACAGTTCTTTATTACGGTATGTGTGTGTGTATAACAAGACAAACCAGCAGCTCGGCGCTGACAGAAGCAGAGCCCAAAGCCGCTCCCGGCCCTCTCTGGGCCGCAGGCGCCTTCCCCGCCGGTGCAGTTCCGCCCGCAGCCAGCAGGGGCGCTGCTGGCTCCCGGCGGGCAGGGCGGGTGCGGGGACTCCCCGCGGCTGCAGGGGGCGCTGTGCGCGAGCCCGGCTGCTCCCCTCATGTGGGCAATGGCGGACAGGCCGGCGGAACGGGGCTTCCTTTACAAACCCCAGTGGCAGCCGAGCCCAGTGCCCCTCTGGATGGCAAAACGAACTGCAGCAGACCTGCAGAGCAGCCAGCTGGTACAGCAGAGGCAGCCAGTGGCCACACGTAGAGTGGCCACCAAAGACTCCAAAACAAAGACTCCAGAGCCGTGGCAGGAGCTGCAGAAGCCCTGGTGAACATGGAGTATCAGGTTAAGGTGCAGCAAAAAACCCAAAGCAGTGGCAGAAAACAGCAGAGCTGGGCAGCATCAGAAAACAGCAGGGATGGGGAGGGGCAGGCAGGTTGCTGCAGGCAGCTGCTACAAGCCTCCAGGAAAGTCTCCCTCCAGGAAATGATTGGGTCCCCTTCCCAGTGAGGTCGGATGTTAGAAAGCTCCCAGTTCAACAGTTGCTCTTGTAAGTGGACCCTCACCCATGAAAAGGAGATGTAGTGAAAGACAAAAGGTCTGCAGAGGCAGCGAATCCTCTGGCCTAACAGCCCGGCACAGAAATTGTACGCTCAGGAGGGAGAGAGTGGGAGCGAGGCAGGGGCCCAGCCCCTCACCCCCAGCCAAAATCTCGTGGTCTCTCTGCACTTCCCAAGAGAGACCCCCCTCAGCCAAGAGACAGCAGCAAACTGCACCCTTCCCTCTCCTCTTCCTCCCAGCCACATCCTTTGTCTCTTAACTATTCTCATTAACATCTCATAGGCAACAAATGGGAGACAATTTCATGAGAGAATGAGAAAAAGAAGGAAAAAATCCAAACCTCCAACAGGAGTGCAACTTCCAGGGAAGGCTGAATATAATACAGTTGATCTGCAAGTGAATCACACCAAAGTTGCAGGTTAAATCTCTGTGTGGGATATTCACTTAGGAGTTGGACTTGGTGACCCTTGGGGGTCTCTTCCGTTTCTGTAACTCCAATATAAAGATGAAATAATTTTCATGTGTTGATACAAGCAACCATAAAGCCAGCCTGATTAGAAGGAAAAAATTACTGAAGAGAAAAATATTGCCAAAAAAGACTAACAGAGTGGCCTTCCAGACTGAACAAGAAAACTGTCCTCATTGAACTTCATCCAGGGTGCACAGAAACCAGAAATATCCTGAGATAACATCAATAAGTACAAAATCAAGCAATTGTAATGGCAACTTGGTGTCTGAGAAGGTAGAAAACTCTCTGAAAAAGTAAAATTGCTGTGAAAGATCAGAAAATACCGTAATCTATTGGATACTATCAGGTGAAAAATAGAAATTAACAATATCTATTGGTTGCTTGAAGTAGGGTGCCTTATATCTCTGTATTATAAAAGTCAATTATTGCCTAAATGGAAACTCTTTCTCCCTCTCTGAGAACTTTTTGGCATGATTTCCACGTGAGTCTTCTGCTGGCAAAATAATGGAACAGTTTATATTATGCGCCATCATGCAAAATTTGCAGGATGGCCAGGGTATCAGACCCAGCCAGCGTGGATTTAGGAGGGGTAGATCATGTCTGACTAACCTGATCACTTTTTATGACCAGGTAACCCGGCTAGTGGATGCAGGGAAGGCTGTAGATGTTGTTTACTTGGATTTCAGTAAGGCCTTTGACACTGTCTCCCATAGCTTACTCCTAGACAAACTGGCAGGCCGTGGTCTCGACAGGAATACCCTTTGCTGGGTTCAGAACTGGCTGCAGAGAGTGGTGGTGAATGGTGCTGCATCCAGCTGGCAATCAGTCACCAGTGGTGTCCCTCAGGGGTCTGTGCTGGGGCCAGTTCCGTTCAATATTTTTACTGATGACATGGACGAGGGTTTAGAGTCCTTTATTAGCAAATTTGCTGATGACACTAAATTGGGAACGTGTGTAGATCTGTTAGAGGGACGTAGGGCTCTGCAGAGAGATTTGGAACGGTTGGATGGATGGGCAGAATCTAATGGGATGAAGTTCAATAAGTCCAAGTGCCAAGTCCAGCACTTCGGCCACAATAACCCCCTGCACCGATACAAGCTAGGAATGGTGTGGCTGGACAGTGCTCAGGTGGAAAGGGACCTGGGGGTGCTGGTTGGCAGTCGGCTGAACATGAGCCAGCAGTGTGCCCAGGTGGCCAAGAGGGCCAAGGGCACCCTGGCCAGTATCAGGAACGGTGTGGCCAGCAGGAGCAGGGAGGTCATTCTTCCCCTGTACTCAGCACTGGGGAGGCCTCACCTGGAGTATTGCATCCAGTTCTGGGCCCCTCACTTTAGGAGGGACGTTGAGATGTTTGAGCGTGTCCAAAGGAGAGCAACGAGGCTGGTGAGGGGCTTGGAACACAAGCCATATGAAGAACGACTGAGGGAGCTGGGGTTGTTCAGCCTGGAGAAAAGGAGACTCAGGGGTGACCTCATCACTCTCTTCAACTTCCTGAAGGGTGGCTGTGGTGAGCTGGGGGTTGGTCTCTTTCTCCGGGCAACAACAGACAGAACAGGAGGACACAGTCTCAAGCTGTGTCAAGGGAGATGCAAGTTAGAATTAAGAAGGAAGTATTTTACAGAAAGAGTGGTCAGATACTGGAATCATCTACCCAGTGAGGTGGTGGAGTCATCATCCCTCGAAGAATTCAAAAAAAGACTGGATGTGGCACTTGGTGCCATGATCTAGTTGAATTGTTAGAACATGGGTTGGACTTCATGATCTTATAGGTCTCTTCCAGCCTTGAATTTCTGTGATTCTGTGATTCTGTGATTCTGTGATTTTGGACTCTGTTTCACAGAAACAGAGTCTGTGAATCCAGACTCTGTTTCACAGAAAATTTTTGAAGTGCGATTTTGCCCCTGATCAGTTTGTCTTGTCCTCCCCCCATTTCTGGATTGTTTGAGTCCTTCTGAAAGGCTCTAATTTGCTGCATTAATATTATATAAATAATACCTATTTACTATATAAAAGCAGACAAAATGGATTCAGGAAAGAGAAGTAGTTCTGACACCTACTTCCATATAAAATCTTATGTCTAGCCTTTGGAAATATCTTGCTTTCCAAAAGAGCCTGGAGAAACCCCATGACTCTGCTGAGAGTGATGCTTTGATTGTATTGAATTCTGAATCCTGTCTGGTAGTTTTAAGTGTTAACAGTCCTTTTCCTACTATCATGTGTTAAGAATTGTAAGACTGACTTCAGTCCCTTTTTATCTGCGCTGCCTAAAGCTGCTTGGATGTATTTACAATTTCAGCTTCCATAACATCGTATGCAATGACTTGCCAATTTAATTGCACTTTATTTAAAGAAACATTCCACAAACAAACAAACAAACAAACAAACAAACAAACAAACAGCAAACATTAATAGGGCCTCATTCACTTTTTCCATGTCCCATGTGTTTAGATCAGATTTAGATGGGTGTAGATTTCTATCATAATTCCTTCAGTTTTACCTTGAATGGTGTCTGGTGTTTATTCACTCATTAGTTTATATAGAAATTACTTTGATCATCCTCTCTCTGTTTTTATACAAGGACAGGGAAGGAACAGCATCAGATGGAATATTATAATCAGATTTACCATCAGGTATTTAAATTTCATAATTGTATTTCATTCTGTCTATATTTGCTTTGAAATAAAGGACAATGTTTGATTTGCCTTTGCCTATTTACCTGTGACTGGAGTCACTGGAAGCAACAAAGCTTATTCCAAGTGCTGTCCTGTGTGTTGCTATAGGTACTTGTTTTCTTAGTAATCATAAACTTAATTAATAATTTAACTAGGTGCTAAGCACTTTGGTCTGATCTGGCAAATTTACTGCAAACTCTAAAATAAAATTGAGTATTTAATTGGATCAAAATTTGTTTCCAGCAGAATTGAACAGAAAATGCATTAATTGTAGACATTTTTTTTATTTATGCACAAATTACCAGACTATAAATAACCTAAACATGCTCTATGTTTTGTGTTGATTATATTCTTACTTTTTTCCCTGTATCTTTCCAAAAGCCTACTAGGAGGTCCATTAGAGACTAACTTCGTCATTCATACAGGTCTTCTCTGATACCTATGTAACAGATATCACACTGACAATATATGCTCTTTAAGGAGCTTTGATTGTGTGAGACACTCCATACCATTTATTTAGCATTTCCCAGGTTTAGGTGGTTCTATATCTAACAGGAAGCCTACTTATCTACCAAACTTTTCAAATGTATTCTGTTCTGAGATACTCTTTCATTTTCTAAGATAAAATACTGGTTTAAAATAAAACAGAATATTTTCAGAAATCTGGCCATATGATGGAATTCTATGACTTCACTTAAAATGCTGCCACATACACTTGAAATCTGTTAATGATTATAATCTAAATAACTGAAGCTCTCCATCAAGTAGCAGCAAATGCATCTTTAAAAAAAAATAAAGAGGAGAAACATATGCAGTTAAAGATTAATGTGATTTAACCAGAATAAAAATAACTCACAATAAACTTTTTATTGAAACTACTTTAATTTGGAACAATTATGATAATTAGGAACTAGTGTCAGTTTGAGCCAGGTTTCATTTTGGTTCTCTAAAGGATAGAGGGACAAAAGTGTTTTTTCTTTATTGTTGTCTAGTGACTTTCTATGGCTGTCATACGTTTGGAAAAATAATAATTTTATAGATTGTCAAATCCCCTTGCAGTTCATCTCAATGAAGGAAAACTAAGCACTTAGGTCAAGCATGATAATAAAATTTTGGTAAAAACCCTAAACAGATATAAAACAATGTTTCCAATGTTTCCATTTTAACCTAGCAAAAAAGTGCATTGTATTTTGAGTATTCTACCTCAAACTTTCAGGCTGTGATCAAAATACTAGCTCTACACAGCCTTTCCCTCCATAATCAAACTTTTATTCCAATAGCTGTTTAAATCTATGTTGTCTCTCCAACAACATAAATAAAAGAAATGTGGAGTCCATAAAAGGGAGTGCTCTACCTAAGCTTAGTGTGTTAGGAATTTGAAAATTTGCTTCAATTTCCAGATCTCCGTTACTCATAGGATGTCATATTGTAGTTGCACCTATGGTCAGTGGTCCACCAATATTATCACATATTAGGATATCTACTAAAAAATTGGTAAGGGAGGATTATTCCAAACAGATTTCTGTAAAATCCTTGATACTCTTGGCTGTTTTAAGACGCTGAATAAAAAAAGAACTGAAGCCATAGTTGAGTTAGGTCATTATTAAACAAATTTCAAAAACCTTGCAATTATCACATAAACTATAAACAGCTATAAACTAAACATATGGCCTAATTTATTTATTTACCAAGTCATTTACTAAACCTATCTTTTAAACGTATTCTGTACTGGGCTCACATTCCCAGTACTAAACATTTCATCCAATATATAATTTTATAACTTAAAATTAATATTTTTTCAGTGCAGTCTGACTATTACTATGTTTTAGTTCTGCACTTAAGAAAATGTGATTATGATCTTACACTTGGGATCTCCCATTGCCATCTTAACACAAGCAGGTAATAAAAATAATAAGGCATTTTCCCACATGTTTAATAGAATCATGGTTAAGAAAATATGTAAAGTTGCTGATATTTTGCTTTGATATGTCCATCTTACATTTGAAAGTACAATAAGATTCTTCTTTTAACACAACTATCAAGTTTTTAAATAAAGATAACATTTAACTTATCTATTTTATAATTTGAAAATTCAGAATTGATACCTCCCTGCAATCTTTTTTATTTCTAAGTGTTTGTGTTCTCATGAAGTACACAGAAATGTCTTCAGGAAGATTTTTAAGATTTAAAAATTTTTGAAAGTTGTAAGAATTTGAACATTCAGCTTGTCCTTCAAAGACAATGGGAGAAAACCTGTCCACAGCTTAATTTACCACAATTTTCCTTTCTTAAAACACAGAGAAATAGTGATTACTCAAAGATGTTCTGAAATTCAGAAGGTTGATGGAATTCCTAAATTTTAGTTTAGGGCAAAGTTACATGATAAATACACTGCATCACATTCACAGCTTATCATTAGGAAATCACATAAATGTAGAGCAAACTATAACATTATAGTTATAAGCAGACATTTTTGCTTGAGTCCATGTCAGAGACTGTAATAGTTCATGCCTCAAACATTGATATAATTTTTTTCTCATTATGGCAAAACTGTATAAAGGGACCATTGAAGCCCACCACTCCCTAAAGAATGCCTGACCGAAACTTTGGACTGAAAGTCAGACTCCTGAGATTAGATGAAGGGAATCCCATTCTTTGATCATCTCAGGCCTGGGGAGAAGTAAAGAGATAAACAAGGAAAAGAATGCAAGCCATTCTCTAATCAGTAACTGTGCTAAGAATCCATTGCTTTCGGTTGGGCAGGTCTATAGCCCATAGACCCATTTGCTGGGAGCAGGTTTGCCCAGAGTTCTTCCTGCAATAAAGGTGAGGGGATGAAGTCTTGGTGTGTTGTAACCTCTGCTCAGGGGCAGTGAGCCCATCCTCCCTCACACAAACTGGCTAAGGAGCTCCAACCCCGAGAAGGCCACAACCACGGGACATTCATGTGAGAGACAGCTGAGGAGGTGCCTTAATCCATCAAAGGCCCCCGCAAAGTGCCCCCCAGAGTAATTCCTGAGGCCTTACGCCACAGGACTGCATGTGATGCAACAAATACAGGGTCTGTTGTAAGAGGCAATGGCAAATCCACCCCTCCCAGCGAGGTGCCAGTGTTTTCCTACCTATTCTGAGCTAGTGTTGGAAATATACTGAGTATATTAATCCATGGAATTCTACGCTTTTCAGGGGGACTGTCACCACCAAGAAGAGCAACTAGAGAAGATCAACAGAACATCGTTGGAATCCATGGATGGTAATACTTTCTTTATTCTGTTTGTGTTGCTCTCTTTCTGTTTTCCCTACCTATTTTCTATTTCTTTCATTGTTTCTCTCTTTTTCTCATACTTACTATCAAGTTAAACCCATACTACTGATTTTGGCATATGAACTTGTTTGCGCCTTAATTTGGGCAGAGTCATTTCTAATAGCTTTAATAATTGGATCATAAGAGTCCACAAATCCATTTTTCATACAACTAAAGCTGGGCCCTGCAGCCCTTTGTGAAGCAGAGGTCTTGGTCAGATCATGCTGTCATGTGGTGCAGCTGCTGAACTTTTTTAAGATTACAGGAATATTCTACACCAAAAAATTTTTTAATTTTTGTTATGCTTTTCAGTGCTAATAAATCTGTAGCATTGTAAGACATATGTAATAATATGGTAAATCTTAGTGTCATATGCAAAGCTACAGGAAAACATCATATGCAATGATAACTCACAATTCATTAAAATTCTTTAATTATAGTCAATCCTACTAGATTTGTATTCAGGAAAAAAAATTCAAAACTAGTATGAATGAAATAGAAAGTATGGTTTCACATTTTTGAAGGGAAATTAAAAATAAACAAGCATAGAAACAAAATCAGGGGTATATGTTTGGGATAATAAAATACAAGAAAAAACATGCTATGATAAAAATCATAAATAGTAGTCCTAAGTATTCAAGCCATTAAGGATGGGTGTCAGCATATTATTAACTACAGTCTAATGTATGCATAAGCAAAAATTCACTGAGCACATGCAGTAAAATTCCCTTTTTAAAAATGGGAGAGATACAGTGGAGAGACACTTTAAAAAGTGTATGGATGCCTCACAATGTTTTTAATAAAAACTTTAAAAATAACTTGATACCTAAGTTCCATTTGCTTTCTAGTAATGCAGACAAATAAACCATTGTCAGAACTTTTGTGCCATGATGGTCTGGAAGAAGTCTTAAAAGTAGACAAATGAGAAATGCACACATGTAAGTGAATAGAAATAAATTTCAGAATTTTGACTTCCTTTTCTCTTTCACTTTTGTTGCCTCTAAATTAATTTTTTAGTTTCAATTTCTAACATGGATAATGCAGTGTGTCATTTAACCCAGTTAAACACATCTGATTTACACAATCCAATGCAGGAAGGAAGTGCAAAATTGCAGTATAGATTCCAGAAGCAGAATCCAATGCAATGAACACAGCTACACTGAAGAAAAAATACTTATGAATTTGAACACTAAATTAATGTAATTTTAAAACTAAAAAGAAACCTGAACATAAACCATGGAGTCAATTAAAGCATGCATTAACTGACTTACAGGCAGAATCATAACTGCAAGCATGGTTCTCAAAATTATTTCTGTTTGAATAGCAATTTTTAAGTATTTTTCAATGGTCTGCATACTACACATAATTTGTAAAAAAAAAAGCCCCTAACTTCCTGAGCTTTCTTTACAAAAAAAAAAAAAAAATAAAGAGAATGTATAATTTGTATATATAAATATCTAAATCAGATTCTTCTGTATACTCAGTCAACAGCATTTAGTAACTGTGTTTCAGCCCAGTGCAGCTTTTCCTCTTTTTTTGATTTTTCCTAAGCAGTATTAAGCAAATTATTTCTGGCATCTCAATATATTTTCTTCTATATTAAAAGACCTAACTGTTATAAAATAAATAGAAAAGAAATACTACATCAACAATGTGGTCTGAAATGCATGAATGATGAAAGCCAAAGGTTCCACTCTAACAGACATATCTCCCAGTAGTGTGCATGAAAAAATAGTACAAATATGGGGAAAGATTAACTCAGCCTGTATCCCGTAGATGTATTCTGGCTTTATCCAATTGAATTATAATTCAATATTAAACACACCACAAGTTCAAATATCTTAAATTTTTTTCTTTTCTTAAAACATATTGAAACTTTGAAGACATACACTTCCCAAATTAATTAGGAAAAAGCATCACTAAAGTCTGTTTAATTTTCATTTGTATGTTTGCTTTCAGAAACTAACATTTTGTAGACAGCTCCCCTACATGAGAAAATAAGAATCTTTGCTGTCCCCCATGCTATAGAATGGGAAAATGAGGAAGGAGTGGCAGAGAGAAACAGCAATGTACTCACCATCCTTTGTCCTCTAGACATATAACTTATTTTCAACTTTGCTCTCTCTCAGCCATCAAAGACAGTCACAACTCTCTTTAAGACATTCAGTGTTCTGAACTTCAAAAATTCATGTTACGTTCTTTAGCTAGGCACAGATTTGGTGAAGTGATTGATTGTAAACATCCAAACCAGATTATAGAATCAATAAAATGGAAATAATCTATCTTGTATCCAGTATATCAAACTTTATTCAATCATTATTTCAGGAAGGGCTGGAGACAACAGACTTGTCAAAAATAAAACCTGTTTAACAGATAATGATTAAAGAATAGTCTTCCTCAAGTTAGAACAATGAAATTAAAGCCGAAAACAATGCATATGAAAATTATGCCAGGTAAAAATCAAGATTCTGGATTTATGTACAGCTTTGTTCCCACTGAAAATGATTCAGTTAAGTTTATTCCTTGTGTTATTTAAGGCACATTTTAAACATGTAAAGTTAAACTTTAAAACGTTCAATGCCTGCAAAAGTAACTACATATAGAGCCTATTGTCCTTGATTATTTTTGCCTGAATATCTCAAGACTATTTTTCCTAGAAGTGATTCCTATGTCTCCCTCTTACTGTATGTACAAATCATGTGAGGTTTCCACACCACTACAAGCACTATAAGGTACTTCAAAATGTGCCAAATGCTTTACGATTTCCACCCCCCCCCCCATACTTACACTAAAACTTTTGACAGTATTATCTACTTCATATATATATTCAAAAATTAGGAATGTCCTCATTCAAATTGTTTTCCAGATGGTCTAGGTACCAGATTGCCTGTTGAATCACAAGATTTACATATAAGTCAGTTTTAAAATCCCGTGCCTTCCAATTCAGACACTAGGACCTGTTTTAGGAACAGTTTTGAGATGGATAGAAGTAGAAATATAGAATTAGTATTGATACCCTTCCGTGTTAAAAAAGAGAGGACTAATAGAAAATCAAATAACTCTAGAAACTGCAAACTGGTCATCAAGATACATCAACTTATAAGCAAAAATAAATTTCAGAAGATACTGTATACATTGCCTAACTGATGGCCAATTACAAGATTTTGACCCAGGGATATTACATTTAATTCTCGACTGGCAAATGTCAAAATAATTCACAGGAGCTTTGTAATCCTGAAGAAACATAATACAGAATTATTTTATCCATTTAGTGAACAGAGAAACTGCCAAAGAGATTGAAAATAACTTTCCTATGTCAACTCGTAATCCATTCTCCGTAACAGGAATCAAGAATCATCTCAAGTTAATTTCTGTCCTGTAAATTACACAGTCAACACAATGCTGCACTATCAAAAAAAAAAGGCCTTTTCTGACAGAATTTTTGTAACAAACATTCTGGAACCAATAATTTTCCTCTCTAGCTATCTTTCAGGGATAAACAACAGACCCAAACATAAAGTTCACCATCTTCTACAGACTTTAGCAGTCTTTGATTGCTGATGCACATACTTTACTCATTATAAATTTAAAAAGGGAGGTAGATTTCTACCTGAAGAAGCATGTCTGTCAAATGTGTGGTTAGCATGGTGTTTTTCATAAAATTCTGCTATGGATGGCTAACATGCTGATTAATGGATTTTAAGAACGAGTTTGCAGTTTTGAAGGATAAGTACTCTTTCCAATTTCACATTCAAAAAATTGTAAAGATATTTTCATCCTACAAATATATGCACATTCATTTAGAGTTGGTATATTAATATATTAATAAATGACAACTGCTACAGAAGGTAGTCTAGCATTAAATTAAATAAATTTCATGACCCACTCACTCAAAATGTATTATCTTTTATATATATTATGCATGTAAATATAATGGCACATAAATGACAATCTTAAATTCCTATGCAAAACCAAAAGCATATTTGTCCAATCAGTTAAAATACCCTTGAATTATTTAAAATTCTCCTTACTGTTCTATAACATTATAGTATTATATAATTGTTCTATCAGTTAAAATTCTAAAAAAAAAAAAAAAGAGCAAAGGCTGCCTAACTATTCTTCCAAAATTATAAGCAAAATATAGTCTATTGCAAGTTACAGGACCAACAACTGAAAACAAATCTGGATGTGAATCTTTACGATGTTCCTTGCCCTAGGAAAGTAATAATTATCTACTCCCAGCTTTATTTATTTTTCTTTTTTTTTTCTACAGGTCTTAAATTATAAAGATACTACAACCTGCCCAGTATATAATCATTATTGCAGCTATATTTTTGGTCCAATAGAAGTCTCACATGTAAACTTATTATATCTTTTAGCCATCATGGACATGAAAAAGCAGGTTATTGTTTTTGAAGCAGGCTACCTGGTTTTGGAGAATGTTACCAGTTCCTAACCAGTCCTTCTCGTAGCTAACATATATCCAGGTGTTTCAATCTGTTCTTGTTAATTAAGTTTTCCAGAGTTTTCTGGAGTTCTAGTCTTCTTCATGTGCTTCTCTTCGTTTTGCACAGATATCACCTTTTTCCAAAAGGTCAGTCACCAGAGCTTATGCCAGAACTTCTTGTATGAAGATAGTTGTTCCTCACCATGTATTTCTAGAACTCTTTATTTATAAATGTAATTTTTAAATGTATATAGGCTAAATTCAATATTTGCTACTGTATTCATAAACACATAAAACATGTAATAACTTATTTTTCTTTTAATTTTTAGTTAACTGAGTAATATTGATTTATGACAATTTGATTTATGCTTGATTTATGGCAAAATCCACAATATTCACAGGGAATGCCACTTTATATCTTTTTTAACAGTAAGCTGATAATAGCTTTCCTTTTAGTAAGATTACCTGAATAAATTTTCATCTTTCTTGTAAAATTTTCACTTGGACCTCCATGATTCCCATCCTGACTTGTGGAAACATTGTCATACAAGACAATGACAAGTCTTAGTGGCTAATGACTGACATATATATTTTCTTCCTCTCTAAGTTTTGTTAGCCTGCTCTAGAAGGAAATGAAACTGTTTTGATCTAGCTAGAATAAATTCAAGTTGGCTATTTCTTTTCTACTTTTTTTCCTCCATATTTGCAAATACAGTTTATTTTATTATTTCTCCCCATGTTTTTCTGAAAACTAAAGTTATTGTTGCATGCCTATAATTCTTCAGCTGCTTCTCCTGTGAGCCTAAAAATATATTCAACATTTTTCAGTCTTCTGGAACATGGTCTGTTCTCTGGATGTTCTCAAAGATAAGTGTTAATGAATGCATAAATATGTCAAATATTTGAAAAAGCCTGTTTTTTTCAAGTATTCTTCATCTGTTCCTTACTGACTACACCCTGAACCTTTATTCAAACTTATACAGCAATCCCTGATGTGGACATTTAGGGACACAAAGATACTGACTGATTATGCTTTCTCACTGTTATTTGTTAACAGCATTTTGATTCATTCAAGAATTAATATTCTGCTTTGTTTTTCTCCTCCTATCAATGCATCTACAGTTTAATTGCTCTTAAATTATAATAATGTTTTTAAACTGGGTTAACCTTATACCTAATATTGATTTACCAAATCCTTCAAAGGAAGAGCCTGAAAACTTTGAGCAACTGTAACAATAGAAAATATTTAAACTATTTTGATTAGAAATCATTGTTTATCAAGAGAACATTCCGAGATGGGGGAGAAAATGGCAGGTCAAGGGTTAATCCTCAATTTTAATCAGGTCTGTGCTTGAGGCACTTCAAATAAGCCTGCTGAGGAACCATAGCAGAGTGAATCTGAAAGAACTTGGAAAGAAGTACTTTCAAGAACCTACTTATCACAGCTGGAGATTAATTTCTTCTTGCCCACTGTTCCTAAACTGAAAATCGCCTCTTCTCACTACTGGGAACACCTCAGTAACTTTTACTGTTTACAAGTTGGAAAAAAGTCTTTGGGAACACAGAATAGCAAGCCTGTATATGTAATACAATATTAATATTTACTGTGAGACCACAGATAATTTGATAGCTTAACAAATAATATTTGCTACTCTTCCATAAATGGAGAAAATTCGTTATCTGAAAATATTAGCCAATACAACAAAACACACATAAATTGACAAAGCATTGATTTACCTGGAAGAGCTGCAGTAGCTGAAATTTCCTGCCAGCTATATCCTTTATTAAAATAATAAAACCAAATTATGTTATTTTCTACTTTTTCCTTGCAAAGATACAACCTAAAATCATAATGGAAGTAAATTTTAATAATATTATTAATGTTCTTTTTCTTGATAATTATGTGTTTGATAAATACTGTAAATTGGGAAATTATTTATTTCCATCCTAAGAAAATATGGAGTCACAATAATGGTTTTATTAATTAGTTGTGATTAAAAAAAACCCACAAGCAAACATCCAAACAAGTATTTATTTTATGTCTTTCCTGGGACGCCTGTGTTTTATTTACTGACTATATAGAAAGTGAGGCAATCAGGTTTCAGTTACACAGAAATGTATTAAAAAACTATAGCAATTTATTTTTCTAGCACTATTATGCAGAACAACTGACTTTTCCCCTTGTAGTCCTTTTAAAAACATATTTCAAAGTATATATTTTATTATTATCTGGGATAGTAACATCCTACCATAATGCAATTGCAAATAATATTCTTTAAATATCCTATTAAAAAGTCAGAATTCATCCTGTTCTGTGCACTGTACTTTTTTTTGGTCATGCAACAAGTCATTTTTATTGATTATTGCACATTAATTATTGACACACTGAATATCGCGGTGCAGCAAAGAAAAACACTTGATGTCTTCGAAGATCTTTAATAATAATGTGTGTAAATTGAGGGACAAGACAAATGACCACATGACAACCTGAGGCCTCAGAAATCCATCTTCAATGTCGTGGACAAAGGTAATAAAATCATATGCTAATACAAATTAATCACAATACAGATAGCCTTCAAATTGGAATGCAAAGGTACAGATTGAATGACAGTCTTTAGCGTTAGCTCAATATAAATGGAACAATTTTTCAGTTGAAAATATGGAAATTTAACATTATGTGACGCATGGTAATAGTTCAACATTTACAGAAGGAAATAGTAACATGAAAGGAAAAATCCTCAACGTGATTTTTTATTTATATGTTAATTGATGTGTCAAACATTTTCTTATCAAGGGAAAGGCAAGGATTAGTTAGTGTTTGTAAAGTCAAAGCTGCTTAGAATCAATTTGCTCATCATTCAAAGCTGTCAGGTACCACTGTCCTTGCAAATTTGTTTACACTCAGTTGTTTTTTTTTCTAAGTTACAAACATTTTTAGTACTTTGATAAACCAGGGGAAAAATTTCTATAATTCATTCTTATTCCTACATCATTGAACTAGGCTTTAAAGTAGGCATGAAAGTGGTTTTAAAAAGACTGTTTCTTCCCTGGATCTTTAAAATTTATTTGAAAATACTGGAGTATAATATTTTTTGTGGCATTTCAGTATGTAGTTGTAAAAAACAATATTTCAGCTAGAATATTATTACAAAAAATCCCATTAATATGATAAACATGGTAATATCTTTTAATTAAATCACATTGAAAAAGCTGACTTGAACTTAGTTAACTATGAGGTACAAGTGAAGAAGTTCCCTTGATCAAGGAGAAGATCAAAGAGAGAATGAAATTGCACTGGACGGTAAATTACTTAAAAGCTGTTTTGATTAAAGAATAGTACCTAGTAATCAATGTAATTGTGTTAGAGTCAGCACCCCACTGATAAAAAAGCTGGATTATATAGTCAACATGTTCTCTATAAGTTGTGTTTACATTTTATTGATTTTATGCAGTTCTGGACACAGTTTTGCACTACAGAGACTTGTGGGATAAAGCTGATCTTGATTTTAAATTTATGCTTAGAAAAATCTCTCATTTCAGAATAAAAAGAAGGAGGAAGAGGAAAACCAAATAAAAATCAAAAGACTTCCTACTTATGAAAAGAGGTGTGTTATCCAGAAGCAGAATTCCACTATCTTTATCCTGACTTTCCCTACTGCTAACTTAATTTCCATAGTCAAACATTTTCTTTGAAGAAACAAAACCAAGGTGTATATACACAAGACTGAAATTCACTTTAAAAGTACAATCTTTGCATAGGCATTGACTATTAGTATTTTCCATACTGAATTGTTGTTCAAATATAAGCTTTGTATTCTTCTGTTTTGTTTCAATTTAATTTCAAAAGTATTTTAAGTCTTCTCTAAGGTGAAACTTTTTGTTTAATAAACTGGCAACACACTTGGAGAAAAAAAGAGTTTTGGTTTACAGCAGAATGGCATATGTGATCCCTTTTTATCCTTTCATGTCTTATCTTGCACCAGGAGAGAAGGTATTTGCAAGATCACTCTAGGCCAAAGGATACCAAGTTTATATTTAGGATTTCACTCTGTAAAGCAGTGAGGGATTTTGAGAGTCTCTCTTTTGTTTTCCAGATTGAATGTGACTACATATTGGTGTGACAGCCTGACTATTTGTTCATGGAAATAAATGACTTGTGATAAGAATAGGGACCTTCCAACCATCTGAAAAATACATCCACCAGTCATTTCTCTCAAACCAATTCTTGATAACCTTCTAGAAATAGAACAGACACACCTGCAGCTGCTTCACTGAATCATGTCAGAAGGGAATTTCTCTGCCTATCCCCAGATGTACAAGTCAAGATGACCTCCTCTTTACAGATAAATGTGAGAACACTGGTGACTGACATATTGTATCCATTTTACTTCTTTCTTTAGAATTCAAAGGTCCTGATTTAGGCGGCTGATTCAAATCCTCTGACTTGTTTTCCAGATGGGGCTAGTGGGCAAGCAAATATTACAGACCAACCTTGGCACGTATTTGCTTCAGATTCAGTTCTAGCATCTGGATATTTCAATTCCAACATGCTGGATATTTCTTCAGTCTGAGTACCTCAGGTAAAAACATGCTCTTCACACTGGCTGAAGTTATTATGTTTCCTGTATTTATTTCCAAGATTTTTGACTATTCTATCATCTGACTGCACCAGAGCAATCTCAAATGTGTCCACATCAGGCTGACAGTGTACAGGGGTATCCTACCCTCATTGCAAAGAATCCCTTCAAGGTTTGAAAATCAAGTAATTCTTTCACTCACTTTTTTAGAATACCATGTGCCTGTAAGTATTTTCTGTCTCACTGTGAATCATGCAGAAGAAGTTTAAAGAATTACAATTAATATGCATTAAGAATATGCAGGCCTTCTTCATATTAGAAGTACAAGGAAGTCCTGTACATGAATACTATTCTTACTGCTTTGCATGGCATCCAAGAAAGTCTTCCTACATAATGCATAAAATAAGGAGTTTTTCATATAATTGAGGGTAGTAGACTCTCCTTTCATGTCTTTTGGAGGGCTTTTTACATTATTTTAATGTAAAGGGTATCTAAATTTGAATATAACATCATCAAAAATAACTAGGAATTTCAGCAAGAGTAAGTGATTTGAGGAGCATTTTTTTTCAATATCTAGCAAATTATAGGCAAATCTTGCTTGAAAGTTTTCTCACTCCTGTACTCAAGAGCATAAACTTTGACCAAATATGTAGAGAAATTAGAATGAGGGAAAAGTTTAACTTCTATTTTGAATTAATTATTATTTACCTTTCAAATTATGATAATTGATGAAAAATGAATGACATGCAAAAAATTTCATAACTTAGGCCACTTTTAATTTCATAAGAGTTGATTTATTATCAAAGAGTGAATTAATAATCAGTCATATTGCTATCAGTTTTTTCAGTCTTTCTACATCACACTTCCTATTTACTTTGCTTTGTTTTATGATAATTTAAATCCTCCTAAAATATCTACTGGAGTGGAAATTTCTGTCTTAGGAAATTACTGTGTCTTCATAACCCCTATAAAAATTGTAGTGTGTAATGTTGATTGGCATGAAAGTAATCTATTTTTTTTTTAAATCAGTTTATTTCCCACAATCTACTAGGCTTTTGCCTCTTCTAATTCTGTATTGACCACTAAAATCTAATTGATCTTCTGCCTCCAAATTCCTGCTGTTTCATGAGCTCTGTTACAATTCAATATAA